>NC_091743.1:68515978-68815978 GCF_043380555.1 Nothobranchius furzeri
ATCGGTTTCTGCTTCACCAGTAACGCTTGAAGGCTTTGTGTGTTTATGTTTACAATACAGCTGATCTGTAAAAAGGTCATGAGTCAGTGTGTGAAATGTAAATGTTAATAAAGTTTGTGTTTGAGGAACAAAATCTCAAACACCTGTGGGTTTCGACTGATAAATAAAAGCTTTTTCATTCTGTCTGATGGGTTTTAATTAGGATGAAGATGGAACAAAACAAACACTAGATTGTCCACCAGGGAGCACTGACACATTTATTTTTATCCAAATGAGAACTGTTACATAGAATTGCTCCTTCATCAAAAATGTCTTCAAAAACACATCTGTCAGGCTCCAATTACAACATCTGAAGAGTGGCTCTTATTTATCTGCAAATGCCCACCATATCTCCTAAGTGCACTTTGTCTTGCACCATGGCTGAGCTCAGAATCAAATGCAAAAAGACCTCAAACAAGCGACTCGCACTACGTTTTAACCCTAAACACATCCGGCTGGGAGCTTGCATACAATTTAGTTCCATATGTGAGCTTTGCTACAACTCAAGAGATTTAATTCAGTGTTTCTGAGGCAAGAGAAGATTTTCACATCAAACACTTTCAACAAAACCAGTTTCCAGTCATACAATTTGCATGTGATCATAATGCACCTACGATTGTTTCTGTTTACATCTCTACCAGGCACACACAGGCTTATTCGTCTTGATGTGTGCGTGAGTTTGAATGAGGAAAGTACGACCGGTCACAGTGTGCAGGTACTCCGCCCTAGTTGGCTGTGGACACATTCCTTCGATCAGCAGGCAGGTCTTAAGCACTTAACTGTAGTTGGCAAGCATGACACAACAGATCTCCTGGCTGACCTTTTCAATTACATACATGTTAAAGGTGGTTTCAGTATGGCAAACGTTACTCATGTTAAAAGTACAAAAAAGTATTTTCCATAACTTCAAAGTTGAATACTGACAACCTGACTACTTCTGCTTAAGACAAAACAGTAAAAGCATGACACCTTCAGTAAAAACGGGGGAGAACAGTCTTTTGTGTGGGTTTATTCAGGGGTAGGATTGACCTAATTCTCCCTCGCCCCCCTTGTAGGAAGCAGTCCTCACACTGCCATTTACAGTAGGTTGCATTTATTGCTCTTCTTCCCCCGCCTAGCCTGTAGTGCAGCCCTGGTGGCCATCTCGAACACTTCCCTCACACCATCCTTTGTTTTCGCAGAGCACTCCATGTATCCAAAGGCACCGATCCTGTTAGCCATGTCCCGTCCGTCTTCTGATTTCACTGGTTCCTAAACAGGAAGGGCAGAAAGACACTTTCAGAAACCTGACATCTTCATTAGCATGCCTGCATAGGATCTGGAGGTCTACCTGCTTCATTTTGGCCAGTTCTCTTCGAGTGTGATCATCGTTACGCAAGTCCTTCTTATTTCCCACCAGTATGATGGGAACGTTTGGACAGAAATGTTTCACCTCAGGGGTCCACTTCTCAGGGATGTTCTCTGAGTAGGAGGACAGAGAACACCAGCAGTTAGAACAGCTGTGTAGGCTCTGGGACCAACAAATATTATGGTGAAGAAACATCCTGTGCAGAAATAATCATTCTGTTTGTGTCTGTGTCACAGCAACAAGGACGGAGCTCAGTGACTTCATTTTTAAAGTAACAATTGAATCAAGTTGATTGAAATTTAAACATTCAAAAGTTGGGGAAAAAAAACATCCACTTGAACACAGCTGATTGCAAAATGTACATATTAAAAAAAGAAAATCAGCAAATCTGTTCTCCATTTTTGGACCCTGAGACAAAAAGCTGACTCAGACGGAGGACGGACGAGTCTCTAACACGGTAAATAAAGCTTTTACAAGTTTCTCGTCAAGAAAAAATGATCTGAACTCATTTTCAAACGGACAAAAATCAAAAGCTAAATGCATCGCTGCTATTTGATTTTTCCTACTTACCAAGACTGTCTGGGCTGTCGATGGAGAAGCACATAAGAATGACATCAGTGTCTGGATATGAGAGTGGGCGGAGCCTGTCATAATCCTCTTGACCTGCCGTATCCCACAGTGCTAATTCAACCTGCCAAGAGGTCAGAACACATCAGCTGCAAAATGACAGACCTTCCCCCGACACACACCTCTGTCAACAAATGAGTTTTGACCCAGTACAACCCCACACTGTCCACGACTCACAGCTAGTATTTTACATAGAACAGTGGAAGTGTATTCTTTAACCACTTTTTACTGCCAGTTGTTATTTTTTATTATTCTTCCTAGAAACCTCACATCAGCAAAGCTGAGTGATCCCAGTGCAGAAAAACATTGAGACCAATCGTAATTCTTCATCTTTCTTTAAATATTATGTCATGAGATCTGATGGTTGCTTTCTCCAAAATCTTACTTGGCAAAGGGGACAACAATTCCCTAAGAAAGGAAATGACATCATCACATATATTGAAAGCAGAACAGATTTCAGACAGCTGATTTGTTTAAACTGCCAGAATTTGGTTTTCTTACAAACACAAAACTAACAAATGTTGAATATAACTTTATTTTGAGAGCAAGCCTGGCCCTAATTCCCGATAACATTCCCTCATACCTTTTTCCAGAGTGCAATAGAGACCCTGACTAAACCACCTGATTCATATATCTAACCAGTGCAATATTTTGTATTTATAAATTGTAAATACTTTCTTAATGATAGTTCCTGTCTCTTCCCATTTTTATACCTCACACTGATTCAACAGTGCATTCTACTTTTTTTTTGTTCTTTTGTAAAAAAAAAAAAGTGTCAATGACATTAAAGATTTGACATGATGTCGCAGTGTATCTACACTGATAGGAATAATTCATGCTTTAGTAAATGCTATAATTTTCAAATCTATTCTAAGAACCTTCTTGGTGTCTAGTTGTATGAGATCGGGGTTCAAATCCAGGTCGGGTCAAGCCAAAGACTTTAAAAAAAATGGGACCCAATGCCTCCCCACAACTGCATCTCACCACTCCACACGGGGATTGGTCACATGTGGAAATGTAATTTCACCAGCGTGTGATGATGTCTAATGGGACTTTAACTTAAAGAATCCAGAAACTCAAGATGAGTACATTTAAATTGCTCTAATGTGAAGATCATCTATTATGAGTAATGTGTGATGAACACGGTCAGATGTCAGCTGCTGTTGTAAACAAACACCTTACATAACGGTGCTGGTTGGAAATGTGAGAGGAGAAAAATAATCCATACCTGCTTGGTATCAACTTCAATGTCAGCTACATAGTTCTCAAACACTGTGGGCACATAGACCTCAGGAAACTGGTCCTTACTGAAAACAATTAGCAGACAAGTCTTCCCGCAGGCTCCATCTCCCACTATGACCAGCTTTTTCCTGATTGCTGCCATGGCTGCAGAGGTGAGAAAGAAACGAGCAGAAGTTACAACAGGAGAACACGTTATCTATGTTAAACTGGGCGGGTCGCTTTATTGCACTGAGCCATTTTGCAACTTGCCTGTGCTGCGCCTCTGATAAACCGTGAGCAGCCCGCAATCTACAGCTGTGTTGACACAAACCCGAGCCCGTCTGAAACCAACACCCGGAGCTAACTATTTGACATTCTGTGACCACACAAACATCAGGGCCGTTCATGTAGCGTTCGGTTGCAAAAAAACACGAGCAGAGGCAAAACGAAGGACATAAAATTGTCATGAAAGGCTGATGTGTCTTTGATTTATCGCGAGTTGAGTTTTTAGTCAATTGAATAACCCTTTTTTCCCCACAATGAAACATTTCCGCTGCTTCTGACCCACCCCGGCTTCAAGCTTGACTAATTATTCCGTCTGACCCACTTTTGTATAAATTGCAGACCAGGTTTAACATGTAACTGCAAACATCAATCACCTGGTTTCTAGATTAAGAGGATCTGTTTACAAAAGGTTTAATGCTAGCAGGTGTGCTAGTTGGCTAATGGATTAAATAGCCTGTGTGCTAAGTTTTTATTTAAATTGGGCGATTCAAATGTGCTGAATGACACGTAAAATGTATTATTTATGTTTGTAATCAATATTTATTTTAAAAGAGCATTTCACTCGTTATTAATAAACCAAACACAATTTATCCCTCACCGGCACAGCTAGCGGGTTCGCCAAGCGTAGCTTAGCATAACGGAAGTCAAACAGTTTTATCGGTCCATTAGCTAGGTGGCTAGCATCGGCAAATCATCTTCAGAAAACATAAATTGACATACGAAACGGTTCCCGTCAAAACTTATTAATTATTCAAGGTAATAAAATAACACATAGCATGTAGGCACGTCAAACTTACCGAGTGAATGGTTAAGAATCTATTAAAGTGTAGTTTAGGCAGAGCTTTGTTAGCCTCTATTGCTACTGCCTGCTTGCGCTGATGCCTGGAGGATTAGCAAGAGTAAGAGACGGGGGGTGGGGACACAGAAACATAATAATAATAATAATAATAATAATAATAATCACAATAATCACAATAATAATAATAATAATTATTATTATTATTATTATTATTATTATGGTTTTTACCAGATTGTGACTGAATTCTGTAAATTTTGAGTATTTGACTAATTATCTGTCTGTTGTTTTTAGACTTTTTGCAGCATTTACTATACGTTCCATATATGAAAATATTTATGATCAAATCAGAATGTTTGATAATAATTCTAAATTCTAAATAAATAATTTCTCGCAAAAATCGATTTTAATGGCCTTGTAATTCTGCAAATGTTATTTAATCACTCCAAATTAGAATATTTTAGATAAGGTGTGTCAGCTACATTTCTATGCATTTTTATCTAATAAAACATAACTCAAGTGAGTATTTCTTTGGTCAGCTGCCATGCTGTTGACATGCCATATAAATAAACCTGGAGTCTGGTCACAGGGGCAGCAGCCTAAGCCGAGAGGCCCAGACTTCCCTCTCCCCAGCTATTGGGCCAACTATTCCGGGGGGATCCCAAGGCGTGGCCTGGCCAGCTGAGAGACATAGTCCCTCCAGCGTGTCCAGGGTTTTCTCTTGGGTCTCTTCCTAGAGAAGGCGTCCAGTAGGCATCTTGACCAGATGCCCGAGTCACCTCAACTGGCTCCTCTCGACGTGGAGTAGCAGCGGATCAACTCAGAGCCCCTCCCGGATGACTGAGCTTCTCACCCCATCTCTAAGGGAGAGCCCAGCCATCCTGTGGAGAAAACTCATTTTGGCCGTTGTATCCGTGATCTCGTTCTTTCGGTCACTACCCATAGCTCGTGACCAAAGGCAAGGGTAGGAACGTAGATCAGCTGGTAAATTGAGAACTTTGACTTCCGGCTCAGCTCTATCTTCATGACAACGGATCAGTACAGCACCCGCATCATTGCAGACGCAGCACCAATCCGCCTGTCAATCTCACGTTCCATCTTTCCCTCACTCGTGAACAAGACCCTGAGATACTTAAACTCCTCCACTTGAGGCAGGACCTCGTTCTTGACCTGGAGAAGGCATTCTACCCTTTTCTAATTTGAGAACATGGTCTCAGATTTAGAGGAGCTTATTCTCATCCCAGCCGCTTCACACTCGGCTGCGAATTGCTCCAGCGACAGCTGGAAATCACTGTCTGATGAAGGCAACAGGACCACATCATCTGCAAAAAGCAGAGACCCGATCCTTAGGTCACCAAAACAGATCCCCTCAACACCTTGGCTTTGCCTAGAATCCTGTCCATAAAAGTTATGAACAGAATCAGTGATAAAGGGCAGCCTTGGCGTAGTCCGACTCTCACCAGAAACAAGCTCGACTTACTGCTGGCAATGCAGACCAAGCTCTGACACCAGTCATACGAAGACCTAACAGCCCGTATCAAAGGGCCGTATGGTACACCATACTCCCTAAGTACCCCCCACATGACCCCCGGGGGACGCTGTTGAACACCTTCTCCAAATCCGCAAAACAAATGTAGATTAATTGGGCAAACTCCCACGCACCCTTCAAGATTTCCCTAAGGGCACAGAGCTGGTCCAGTGTTCCACAGCCAGGACAAAAACCACATTGTTCCTCCTGAATCCAAGGTTCAGCAATCCGACGGACCCTCCTCTCCAGAACCCCTGAATAGACCTTACTAGAGAGGCTCAGAAGTGTGATCCCTCTGTAGTTGGAACACATTCTGCGGTCCCCCTTTTCAAATAGGGGGACCAACACCCCAGTCTGCATCCAGTGGAACTGCCCCTGATGTCCACGCGATACTGCAGAACCGCATCAATCAACACAGCCGAACAATATCCAGAGCCGTTCTCATGTCATGTTGTAATTAATGTCTACAGGTTGCAAAATAACAGTCTTAGCTTATATGTATGTAAATAAAATTAATATTGTTAGGTTTTATGTTTTAGGTCACAGAACAAAGGTAAATAATCCTAATTTCCTTTTGAATGTGACTCATTTTCCAGTTTATAAAAATGCATTTTTAACTCAGACTTTCTGAGTGTCAGGTTGAATCAGGGACAAACAGAAATGTGTTATCGCTGCAGCAGTGTACTAATAGCTGCAGCTCTTACTCTAATCCTGGTAAGAGGCTTTCTCAGTGCTGCTCAGTTCCGATTCGTGGAAATGAACTCAGATGCATTTCCATGAAAAGTATATTTCCCCATTTATTTGAGTGTTGAAGTGGATGAACCATTGCAATTGAGCAAAAAGGGGAAAAAAAGGTTTCTTTCTGTAAAAAACAACCACGAACCCCTTCAGAGAATAACATTTATAGCAAATGTTCTTGTTTCTTTAAAGGTGAACTTTTTGTTTTAGCAATGAAATGAGAATTAAAGTAAATGCTTCCCTTCTTAAAAGACAATAATCCGATTTTAGATTCTCATTGACTGATTACAAAGTTCTTTATCTTTAATAAAACACAGTTTGCTGCAGAAACAGCCAGAGCCTCATCTTGTGTTGGCTTCAACTCTTTGGATTTGTATTCTAATGTGATTTAATTGAGAATGTTTAATAAAACCCAGAGATGCAGAACAAACAATAACACCAGGCTCTGTGATAACGTGAAAATGTAACGTGACGTTACAGCCATGTGACTAAAAATGCATCCCCATGTGTGGGAATCACTTTGGAAATATTAAAATATTCAAGCTCTTCATACTTATTTATCAAGTGAGTTGTACTGGAATAAAAACATTCATTCGTTAGCTTCATTTAGCTGGCTTATTATTGAAAAAAAAAGTCTGCATTAACTTATTGGCAATTAAAACTGCAGATTTAAGCTGCACAGTGGCACAGTGGCTAGTTCTGAACTTGAGGCCTTTGTGCATGGAGTTTGCATGTTCTCACTGTGCATGCGTGGGTTCTCCGGCTTCCTCCCACATTTCAAAAACATGACTCTCAGGTTGATTGGTTTCTCTCAATTGTCCTTAGGTGTATGTGTGTGATTGGTTGTTCGTCCTGTGTGTCTCTGTGTTGCCCTGTGATGGACTGGTAACCTGTCCAGGGTGTACCCCACCTGATTGCCCAGAGTTTGCTGGAGATAAGCACCAGCCCACCGTGACTCTGCATGGACAAGTGGGTGTAGACAATAGATGGAAGGATGGAACTGCAGATATACTTTAACCTTTCACAAGTTACTTAAAAAATACAGAAAACAAAACACATTTAACGTCATTGGCATTGCACATGTCACAGCTTAGCTATAAGGCAAACATTTAACACAATTCTCTTGTGCAGGATTAAGACTTGGCTCATATTCAGGAGCAATCAGGTAATACTGAGATTCATTAAACAGTTCTCTTCTGGACTGGAACTCTGCTGGTCAGGATCTGAGGCTGTCCCAGATCCACAGCATGTGGCTGTGGAGCATAACCCTGACCGTGTTCCTGTCTTGCTCTCTGTCCCCAACAGGCTGCCATCCTCATACAGAGAAAGGGTAGTTCTGTAGGAAGTGCAGCAGTGGTTTGGGGAGGGGCAGTTGGTCAGGGCAGGTAGTGTGTTTGTGGATGGTGAGCCGAGCCAGGTGTTGCAAAGAGGGAAAACCCTTGGAGCTGTGCAGAGGATGCGCCAGTTTCAGAGGGACTCCGCTGTCTTTGTCCCCAAGCTGTGCAGGATCTGGCTTTGTCTGAGGCTGAACTGAAGACGGGGCCTGTGTTGCCTGGCCTGAGACCATGTAGTGCTGGATGAGGCTCAGGACATCTGGGAAAGTCTGAAGGTGAGGCAGGTGAGAGGAGGTGGAGTCCAGCCAGAAGCAACCTTTGTTGTACTCGATGCGAACGCTAGTTGGTCCAAAGCGAGTCCTTACAGACAGGGCCAGCATGTACTGAGGGTGGCTGCTGTCCCGAACCAGGAACGTTCCTTCACACTTGGAAAGGAGGGCTTCCCGGGCCTCACTCGCTGAGATAGAACCCCAGTACCAACCTAAAAAAACAAACAAACAGGGCCTAAATTTGAGCTTTTACATTAATATTTGTGTTAAACATGAAGGCACTTGGACGGTAGGCACTTTTGAGATTAATATCTACAGTGGCGAACTCCTCCCATGTCCGGGTTTTTGCCTTGGTGACCACCCGAGTCGCGTTCCGCTTGGACTGCCGGTACCCGTCAGCTGCCTCTGGAGTCCTACAGGCCAAAAAGACTTGATAGGACTCTTTCTTCAGCTTGACAGCATCTCTAACCACCAGTGTCCACCAGCGGGTTCGGGGGTTGCCACCACGACAGGCACTGACGATCCGGCGACCACAGCTCTGGTCGGCCGCCTCAACAACGGAGGCACGGAACAGGGTCCATTCAGACTCAATGTTCCCCGTCTCCCCCGGAACATTTTGGAAGTTCTGTCGGAGGTGGGAAATGAAGCTCTTTCTGACAGGAGACTGCCAGACGTTCCCAGCAGAACCTTGCGATGCGTTTGGGCCTACCAGGTCTGACCGGCATCCTCCCCCACCATCTGGGCCAACTCACCACCAGGTAGTGGTCAGTTGACAGCTCCACCCCTCGCTTCACCCGAGTGTCCATCACATTTGGCCGAAGGTCAGATGAAACAACAACAAGTCGATCATTGAGCTGCAGCCTAAGATATCCTGGTACCAAGAGCACATATGGACACCTTTATGTCTGAAGATGGTGTTCATTATGGACAATCCATGACTGGCACAGAAGTCCAATAACAAAACACCACTCGAATTCAGATCAGGGGGGCCGTTCCTCCCAACCACACCTCTCCAGGTCTCACTGTCGTTGCCCACGTGAGCGTTAAAGTCCCCCAGCAGAACGAGGGAGTCACCGGAAGGAGCGCTCTCCAGCACCCCCTCCAAGGTCTCCAAAAAGGGTGGGTAGTCTGAACTGTAGTTTGGTGCATAAGCACAGACCACAGTCAGAACCCATCCCCCACACGTAGGCAGAAGGAGGCTACCCTCTCATTCACTGGGGTAAACCCCAACGTACAGGCACCAAGATGGGGGGGCAACTAATATGCCCACCCCTGCTCAGCGCCTCTCAGTGGGAGCAACTCCAGAGTGGTAGAAAGTCCAACCCATCTCAAGGAAACTGGTTCCAGAGCCAGAGCCATGCGTTGAGTTGAGTCCGACTATATCTAGTCGGAACCTCTCAACCTCACACACCAACTCAGGCTCCTTCCCCACCAGAGAGGTGACATTCCATGTGCCAAGAGACAGCTTCTGTAGCCGAGGATCAGGCAGCCAAAGTCCCCGCCCTCGGTTACCACCCGTCACACACTGCACCCAACCCCTTTGGCCCCTCCCACGAGTGGTGAGCCCATGGGAAAGGGGACCCACGTTTCTTCTTCGGGCTGTGCCTGGCCGGGCTCCATGTATCATGGTCTGCCTCAATCAGCAGGAGAGGAGACCTGGCAATCAGCTGTTTTTGTTGCAGGTGGGCGTGGCAACGAGCTCCAGCTGATCCTGATCCTGCTAATCAGAAGGCCAGGGGATTTAAGGAGCGGTGAGACACAACTCCAGTGCCAGTTGATACTCTCACCAAGGTAACTTCTAGCCCAGTATATCTCCTGAAATTCCTGAGAACTTGTCCTATGAAATCCTGTGTGTTCTTGTTCCAGTATCTCGCCTCATATCCTCTAACCACGCCTGGAGTTGTATTCCACGTCCCGCCGTTCAGGATCCTCTGGCCTCCACTCTCCATCGCTCGCCTGCCTGCCAACCTACACCCTGGACTCATACAACCATCTCCTGACCACCTCTAGCCTGGTGAACTAGACCAAATTCTTGCTTTGCAAAGTTTGGTCTAGGAACGCTCCACTGGAACCTCTGCAGCTCCAACAGCATTCTGGCTGGCCAATCACAGCTCTCTAGAGGGGTTTCAAACACATTAAGAGCTGTGATTGGTCCATAATGGTGGGCCAATCATAGTGCTCTATCTGCTTAGTGAACAAATCATAGAGCTTCATCCTCTTTGTGGGCCAATCAGGGCACTCTATGTGCCTGGTGGGTGGGATGATGCAACAGAGTGAAACAAGAGTATGGCTGTGATCGAGATGAGCTGGTTCTGCGCAGATTAGATCACCGGTGATCGGCGCGCAGTGCTTGCCGGTTAGATTTGTGTCCGACTTGACGCCGACTTGCTCTAACGTCAAGCCTACGTAGGCAACGATAACCTCGTGAGATCAAGGCAGCCGCAGATTTTGGAGCAAGGCGCTGCAGTTGCTCTCCCTCGGCTGCAAAACCTAGGGGATGACGGGAAACGCCTGTCATGAGCCGGGGTGAGTACTCCTCATTCACCTTAACATCTTTGAGTCTCTTGCCAGGAGAGGGAGTGCCCAGCTGTTCCTGATCAGCAATAGCGGGGTGGTTCCTGCTTAAGGGTTCAACGTCGGAAGATTGCCTCAGCTTGGTAGTACCCAGCCACTCGTGTTTTCTCTAGGATCTCTAGGATTAATTTTGCTAGTAATGTTTTTGCTCTAGGTATTTTTAGACTTTAGGATTTTACTACCTCCAGGAGCTGACTCAGGATTTATTCTCCCCTTCAGGATTCCTGTGTTTGATCTCTGGCCACTGAGCTTTTGGATACTCACCTCAGGACTCCTGGGTTTGGAAACTCAGAACCTCCAGGACCCTTTCACCGCTCTCCATAACTACTCTCCCAACATTTCGGCTCAGTGTCACCCATCCACCAGGGCGCCCTGCTTATCATCACCTGTGCTCCCTCTCCTGCGCTCTCCCCAGCTCTCAACCTGCTCCCTCCTCCAGCCAGCAACTCTCACCTTACCGTAAGATCATTTGAACTAACCTCGGACGAAAATGGACCTCAGGAAATAAATACATGCTCACCAGTGTTCTCCCTCCTCCGGACGCAGAGCTCCTGTATCTGCACCAGCCACTGACACTTCAGTGCATCTTCAGTTTCTTATTTTGTAAATAAACTATTTTATTTTTTACCCCCATCCTTGGTCTGTGCTGTGTTCTGCATGTCTTGGGTTAGGCTCCTTCCCCCAAACATGACAACGCCTGGCTCTCACCTGATCTAAGATCTTATTGGTTCACATTTTGATCCAAACATCCGGTGGTAGAACATGAAATGTTAGTTGGTCGTATGTATTCTGTAAATCTTATGTTGATGATGACAACTATATAGGCCATAAAGAGAAATGTGTTTTGTGTTCTTTTGTCACGTTTCCTATGAGCACACTAAACCTACAGCTGATAACCTTTACTTATTATTACAGTCATGTCTTCATATACAATATATGATATCCACAAGCACGTGAGGATGTGCTTCAGCTGCTAACAGGCACCAGAAGTAAAATAAATAATTAAACAAGTGTGAACGCTAACGCGATATCTTCAGCCATCGTCACCCGCGAGCTATACATGCAGGAAATTGTGTCCAACTTAAACGCCGGCTTTCAGCCACTCCCCCTGCTGCTTCTGTCTGCTCTCGTCTGTTTTCCAGGCGAGGCGCAGCTCAACTCGAACACGGCCTATGTCACATTCATTGTCCAGTAGAATGCGGAGATCATTTGAAAGACAATGGTAGAACCCGCCCCACAACCGAGAGCCGTCAATGGAGCGTTGACTAGACTAAATAATACATTTATTTAGTCTGGCTTGCCAGGCTAGACCACCTCCTCTTCAGTCAACGGTCCTCTCGCCTCTCCTCAACTGATCTTCACCCAGTCCACCACCGCTAAGCCCTGGTCTATGACCGTAAGAACAATTCTACCCAGAAATAGATTATTCTCTTGGTTCTCTGGTTCCGGTACAAGTTTCACAATTGTTTATTCTTTCATTTTAGATTCCAGTCCCGTCCTGTTCCTGTTTTTCTGGAGCAGCGCCTTTAGCTTTCCTTATCCTCAGTTAATACATCATTTTACTATTTTACTTATCTGTTTTTTCATGTGGTTCTTCATGTCCTGGGTTAAACAGCTTGCCCACAACATGACACCATGGGTGAAAGCCCAGCCGCCAGGCACTCGCTAATGTGCCCCACCTCCAGGCCTGGCTCCAGACGGGGGCCCCGGTGACCCACGTCCGGGCGAGGGAACACGGTTTCCATTCATATAATTCATCATTTGTAATTAAAATGAATGAGTTTGATAAGTGACCCACAATTGTATAGCACCTTTCAGAGTCAGAGGACTCCAAAGTGCTAAACACTACAGTGTATCATTTATGCATTCACGCTGAATGGAGAAGTGATACAGTGTACCGCCACAAGCTAAACACAAGGGCTGGTTTAGTGTGTCACATCAAAATTTTCTCCAGCCCCATCTGGCCTCCCTATGAAATCTTTTGGGCGGTGCCACTGAATGTAATATCCGACATTAACTAATGGATGCAAACTGTATTCAGATCAGTATGGATGCTTTGGTTTACCTGAAGCCTGAAGATACTGGAAGTTAGTGGAGATGCAGTGGAGGTCTTCTACAGGATCCCAGTGAGGAGGAGAGGGATGTGGGCAGCAGGAACTTTCTTGTTCCTCTTGGTGTAAAATGGTCACTGCCCGGGCAACCATTTCTTACCAACAGCAGACCTGCAGGGGTGGATTAAAAAAAAAAATCACATTCAGATGAGTTATCAAACCATTCTGGATGCAGTCCTAAAGTCTTCCAAAATTGTACTTAACATCAAAATTTGCTGAAACCAATATACTGACATTAATGCTTCTAAAATCAGCAGATTTTGTATAGAATGAAAATTATCAAAGCTGAATTTACGTTATTATTTACATACACCACACACAGTTACGCTACAATCACTGTCACGTGACTAAACAAATACACATCACCCCCGTCACCCTCTGAAACAAATAAACAAATGGAAAGGAGATGGAATAAATATTGGTTGTTAATATTGCCCCAGTTTTATTTATCGGACCAATGCCGACATGTTAAAAAATGACTAACATTGGCCGATATCGATGCCGATGCATCCCTAGTACATTTTTCTCAAAAAGATTCAAAACTTTACATTTAAAAAACTATTATGGATTTAAATCTAGTAAAATAGTTCAAAACATGCAAGAAAATGTAAAAATATTAAAAAATATTTTTAAAATACACACAAAAACTTTTTCTAGGCTTGGCTGCCTCTTATAGTGCTCAACCAGTGTTTATTTAATAAAGCGTAATATTGTTTAGGGATGGTAAAAAGTGCAGGGGACAAAAATTAGCTTAGGAAAAAGTGTGTGTGTGTGTGTGTGGGGGGGGGGGGGGCATGTCCCCCCCTGTACTCCCCCAAAAAACCTACGTCTATGCGTGCAGGATAACAACACGAGAATACATGCACTTTCAGACCCAAAACCTCTGGATTTGCGTGTAAACACCGAATAAACAACAAATCGGTGGTTACATTAAAAAAAAGACCAAAGAAAGAGGACACTGAAAAAGCAGTTTGAAATCTCCTTACCTCAAATCAGGAATAATCGAAACGACTGTGATCATTAAAAATAAGGAAAAACGAATTCTCAGTATAAATGTGTGTTAAAAACAGTCAATATGAACAGATCCGCTTGGTTTTTGTTGGAAATAGAGAAGAGCTCCTGTCGGCGCGTGAGAGGAGATAAAAGTGCGGCTCATTCAGCAGCAGAGCTGAAGCGGACTGACAGAGAGCTTCCTGGGAATCCGCTTCCAAGAAAGGTTTTGCGTTTCAGCGCCAGCAGTGACAGAAAAGGTCGCAGCCAGCGGATCATGGTGATCCGACACACACACACGCACGCACGCACACACACACCTTCCTGCATGAATGTCAACATAATCCACTTAAGACTCATTTCCTGTCAGTATGGATCATGTGATTATTTGTGACCCCTGCTGCTGCCTGCATAACTATGGGATATCACTCACATACATTTAAATTATACAGGCAGGAATAAGGCAATGCACTCACACTCAGGAAAATCGAGAAAATAATTTTATTGTGGAAGCGTGTGAAACAACAGCCCTCATGCTGGTCAGGCCTGGATGAAAGCTGCAGGTGACGTTTGATTTGAATTTGGACCTGATTTAATACACGCAAACATTCAGTTTTTTTTCTTTCTAATCTTCATTTAAACCTTAAAGGGGACATATTAGGCAAAAATCATATTTTACATCCTTTTGTGCTACCTCTATAAAATACCCTCACGTGAATAAAATCCAATCGTTTTCTGTCAGTGTTTGATTTTTGGAATTAAATGTCTAAAATAAGCCATTTCAAAAAGTCCTCATTTGTGATGTCATAAATGGAGAAATTACACTAGAACTGCCTCTCATGTGCAAGAGAGAGCTGCCACTGGAGGAGCAGCGGCTCTACTCTGAGCTCCTCACGGATACTGGAGCTTCTCAGCTTATAGCAGCTTGAGTGGGGGTGAGTGGGTGTAACCAGATGCAGCTTATTTTCTTAAAGTAACTGAGCCCTGAAACGGCTCATTCTGGAAGGTACTGAAACTGTCAAGAACAAAACTACTGAAATCACTTCATGTGGGAGGGATTTAGACTGAGAAGGCACACCATGCTGGCAAATCAGTGCAATACTGCAGCCGCGGTGTGTCTTATGAACATGCCGTGGCGGCATGTTGATGCAGGAATTTTTGCAGCATTTATGCTGCCACACTTGGTAGTAATATTACTGTTACACCAGACTTGTGGTGTGCATATTACGCCTTGGCACAACAGAGGGAGGTGTCATGATCATGTGTGGAATTACTGTCAAGCTACAGCTGGGAACTATATTTAAAGAGCAAGTCACCCCCTACCTGAGTCTTACTCCACTCCCACTTCCTGTTTGAAAAATGGAACAACTGCTGTTGCCTAGCAGACTGAGAGGGCGGAGCCGCTAACAAACACACACACACACAGGCTCACAACGGCCTTGTGACATCATAATGCACCAGCTAACATCATAGGGTATCTCTTAGCCAATAGAGATGGCAGATTTAAATTCAAATATAGTGCAGAGTTTTTTTTTTACCTGAAAAGGGTGCAACACTGACAGTTCTAGGCAGAACATTTAAATTTTAACTAAGATGACATTCACGAGGCTTGTTGAGAAACACACCTTTAGGAGTGACTTGTCAAAAATACCTAATGAGCGTGGCTTCAATTGCAATGAGTAGCAAGTTATGTTCCAGGTAAACATAAATCCATGTCAGCGCAGTGACCAGCCCATACCTGCTTTATACTGCTATCGCGTAACCTTCTGTATAAAGAACACAATTGTGCCAGATTACCGGCATGGTCTGACCACTTATAATCGACCTAAGTTTCCCTGATGCCGGCTCGGCATTCGGGCAAATTGGCAGTATTGTTTTCTAAAAGGGATTCTTCAGGAGCTTGTTTGGTATCAACCATAAAACCATTATAATTTCAAACAAATCATAATATGTCTCCTTTAAATTGCAGTTGGCCTCATTTTGAATCATTCATGAAATCGATTTTTTGAAGATATTTTCTGCAGATTCAGAAATTTAGTGAAATAATAAATTGACAAATTAGGTTATTTTTACATTTTGAGGGGGATTTAAAAAAACATGTCATCTAAAAAAAGTTCCATTTGTTGAGTAGGTATTGAAGGACTGGCTATAAAATGATGTTTGTAATTTTAAGCTAAAATAAATGATCAAAGATTTGTCCCAAACTCTATAGAAGAATCATTAATCAGTCAGAAAAATCTAAATGTAAAGCTGCAAAGAAATTACAGTTTTATATATTTACAGCTTATAATTTGGTGAAAATATTTCCTAAATCTGGTGAAAAACCCCTGCATAAATCTAGAAATACAGTGTTTCTGGACAATGTAAGACCTCGTTCTGCAGGATTCACCACAGCATGCAGGCCTGGATGTCTGGGTCCAAATCTGTCGCCAACTAAAAATCTAATTTGCACGATGAAAAAGATAATTAGACAATAAGAATGGACACACACTTCTCTAACAAGGTCTAATCTTTCTACAGCTCCTAAATCATTAGAAAACAAAACAAAGGACAATTTTTGCAAAAGATAACGTTAAAAGATAAAGGTCTTGCCTTTTTTAGGCAAGACCATTGAGATCATTTGTCAGTGTTAAAAAAAGTCACCAGTTGTGCATCATGCACGTGTGTTTTCACTGATTTCTCACGAGGACAAAAAGGAAACACACACGATGAGATACAGGATAGCTTTAAGATCCGGCTTCATGGCTGTTAAGCATAAACTCAGTGGTCATATGTTAGTCCTTATTTGGTATCTTTACACACACACACATCCTCACACACGTGGGTCTAAGTGTGGATTTGTAAAAACTTTGGCTGCACAGCATCGTTATGCATTGACTGAATCGCTTAGATCAGTAGACTTTAAGAAAACAGCAGACAGACAGGAAATAATGAATAGATTTGCTCCTTTTGCTATTGTTCCAACATGAATCGTACTTTCCCAAATAAACAACAATGGCTAGAGGCTAAACAGTCAAAAACAGATCAATTCTTGAACATCTTAAACATTTGTCTATGTAATATCTGTGTGTTGTCTAATTTTCTTCCCCATTCTCTCCAGGACCCTTGATGAGGCGCTTGTTTCCCCTCTTCCCTCCTGGTCCACGAGGCTTAGCGAAAGCCTGCTTTAAAGTGTGCTCCATCGGGTGTACCTCCTCATACAGGAAGTCTTCAGTCAGACCGTCGCCACTGTCAATCTCCATCTACACACACACACACACACACACACACACACACACACACACACACACACACACACACACACACACACACACACACACACACACACACACACACACACACACCCTCAGCTTAAGTTGATTTTGTTTCTCTGAGGGTAACTGGGGCTGACTGGTACCTTCTTGGTGACTTCCAGTTGGTAGTCTCTCTCTACCTCATCCAGTAACCTGTTCTTACAGCTGGAGTACAACATGCGCTCTTTGATACTGCAGGTGTATCCGGGCATCGAATATATGAACACTAGAATGGAGTTAAGCACACTTGTTTCGCGTCAGCATTCAAAATGACTGTCAGGATATCTGAACTTTACTACACAGTTTGAAGGGAAATCCTTTGATCCTAAAATCAACCTGTAAGTAAACATTTCTTACATAAACTACGTACAGATAATTAACTGTCTGTAAATATCTTTTATTAGAAAACATATCTTTTGTGTCATTTGATTGCCTAAGAAACACAATTGATTATAGTCTTTTAAATGTATTTCTGTTGAGAAGTGAAGACTAGTCAGTATCTTACCTGCAGTAGACAGCAATCAAAGTGCTTAGGGTTTGGGGAATTAGAAATATGTTCATGTGGTAGTGAAGCTAATGACTGATCAGGACACTTTTGTAGACAACTGCTACATTCCACTATAGAAGTTCTAGGACATTTCTGGGAGGGGGAAGGTGACCAGGAAAATTGGCTGGCTTGGTCCTCTCAACCATTGTGTCTCCATACAAAATCAGCCCTTTCAGGGTTTTGCTAAGCCCTCAGTAAATTGCGACTGTTTTGGAAGTAACGTCAGTGATCAGCATCAAAAAGTATCCCCGGACCTTAGTAACATTACGTTTTATTCTGTCAAAGTACGCTCCATTCAGGGGATGTGGAGAGCAACTGTGTGACACAAAAAGTAGCATTCAATTACTAGAAGAAACAGTTTTTTACAGTGCTCTGTAGGAGACCATAAATCTGCATAAATGACAGTGTGGAGTGTTTAGAAACAGTGATTTCAAATCAGTGCCAACATCACTGTTTTACTTTTTCCTCCACTCCTCTTCACCAGAGACCAATCGACTGTATTGCTCAGGAGAAATTCTGACCCATTCTTATACACAAATAGTCTTTAAAACCAGAATGTTTCTTGGGCCTCATTATGAACTCTGACCTTCAGTCTGGTCCATTCAAGCAACTTGATTGTCTTTCTCTGAAACCAATTCATCGTTTCCTAGGCCTTGTGTTTGAGATCATTGTCTTGCTGAAACGTTCACCCTCTTTTTCAGCTTTTGGGTAGATGGCAGCAGATTTCTATCCAGAATGTCTCTTTACATTTCTCCGTTCATCCTACCTTCAATCTGCCTGCACCTTTGCTGAAAAGCAGCCCCACACCATGATGCTTTCACCCACAGCCTTAACTGTTGGTATGGTGTTGTTGGGGTAGTGGGCAGTGCCATTTCTTCTCCAAACATGGTGTGTAGAATGACGGCCAGAAGTTCAGTTTTGGTTTCATACTATAGTCTCTCAGTCGTCCATAGGTTCTCTAAAAACTGTTTCACTAACTTTAACTGAGCCTCAACATGCATTTTGTTCAGCAAAGGAGTCTTGCATGGTAAATGGTAAATGACCTGTATTTGATATAGCACCTCCTAGAGTCCTGGAACCCCCCAAGGCACTTTACAACACAACCAGTCATTCACCCATTCACGCACCCATTCACACACTGGTGGGGATGAGCTACGATGTAGCCACAGCTGCCCTGGGGCGCACTGACAGAGGCGAGGCTGCCGAGCACTGGCGCCACCGGTCCCTCCGACCACCACCAGCAGGCAACGTGGGTTAAGTGTCTTGCCCAAGGACACAACGACAGTGACAGACTGAGCGGGGCTCGAACCTGCAACCTTCCGATTACGAGGTGAACACTTAACTCCTGTGCCACCGTCGCCCGTGCATTGATGCCATGGTGATTTGGTGCTTAGTTTTCTTTGAAACAACAGTACCTGGTGAAGCAAGAGCTGTTTCTCAATGCCAAGGAACCTTGCTTTGATGTCTTGGCCCCGCCCCAGTTGCCTAGGAGATACGTCATCAGTAGCCCCCAAGACGTGTTCCAATGTTCCTGTTCTACCGAGGTGTGTGTTTTTTTCCATTTGTTAGCCATTTAGCTAGCTGAGCAAGGATACACGGGAGGTGTCTTGTAGCCTAGCCTTGGTCAAAAATTACCCACAACACACCGCAGTATTTTCAAAAGGATGGCGGATCAAAAGCCGGCAGCTACTTCGGGGACAATTTTCAAGTTTAAAAGTAAGTCAGCTAATTTAAAATGGGTTTTTTTTAGATCCAAAGAAGTTATCTATTATTGATTAGTTGCTTAGTAGTTGCAGTTACAGTGGCTAGCAGGTAGTAACTCACTTATATATTTAATTTAATAAACATATACACAATTTAAAAAGTAAAAGGCTCGTTATGTATTTATATTGAAACTAATAAGTATAAAATATAATGTTATCTCCCGTGTCACTTGACGTTACGTGACCGCCGTGGTCACGTGATGCAAGTCTGTTCCATTTAACCACTTTCTTTGACCAAGGAAGGACAGTGTCCTCGTAAGCAAGGCGCCTGGCCTCGCAAGACATCGCCTCGTAAGGCCAGGTGCCTCGACATTGAGAAACACCCAAGGTCTTCCTTAAGTTCTGCCTGAGTAGTTCTTGACTCTTGGAGAACTCCTGATTATTCTTTACACTCCTCGAATAGGAATCTTACATGGAGCATCTGATCATGGCCGGTTTATGGTGAACTGATGCAGTTTCCATTTCCGGATAATAGCCCCCACAGTGCTCACAGGAACATTCAAAATTCTGGAAATGTGCCTACAACCATCCCCATCAGAATGGTTCTCTACGATAAGATTATGAAGATCTTGGGAGAGTTCTTTGCATTTACCCATCATGAAGTCTTTCCTGTGGGCATCTTGAGTAATCATCTACGTGGAACTGCATATTTATGACTTGACAAAAGTACAAATGTACTCTGAGCTGAATTGCTCCTTGATTCTCCACACTGTGATCACTCTTGACTGCTTTCTACTGCAGGTAAGATACTGACTACTGACACCCAGTCAACAGAACCAAACTCCCCAAGACCCCTCCACATAGTTGAGAGGAAGTAGAGAGCTGAGTGTAGGAGCGCCACTATGACACATCCGTTTGTATCACAGTCATCTCATTCATTGTAAATGTGCAAAAAAACACCAAACTGTAAAGCTTTGAGGTTGGGACCTTGACAAGAACACAACGTCTTAGGAAACAGTAACATCCTGATAAAGGTTCCATAAAAAAGGTTGTAACATTTTTTTAAAGGTGAAACAAAAAAGAGAGAGAGATGAAGGCGATAAGGATCAGTAGATCAATGCTCTCACGTTTACTGAGATGCAGGGTTAGGGTTATAAGTATATTTGTATACTTTGAAACATAAATTCACAAATAGAAAGGAAATTTTTGAACATTTTAAACAAAATAAAAAACGCATTACAACATAGAACGTGCTATAGGGAGCCTAAGTCTCCTCCCCTTCCGGTCGGCTCATGGGTTTTTGGAACAAAAAAACTTGATGTGAGCGAACGGAGCTATTTTCTAATCTGCTTTGCCCTGGATCACACATATGTGTAATTATGAGTTTCAACCAGGTCTGTCACGTGTGTTGAGATTCATTAGCTTGTAAAAATTCATAATTAAAAAGACAACTCAGATGTTGCATTTATGATGTCATAGTCTTCTCCAGCGTAGCTGTTACTTACAGTTTTATAGTGCTTTCTCCACGTCTGTCATCCTGGAAGAAGGATGTGAATCTCGCCAAACTCATTTAGCTAAAGCCATTTTTCTTCTCCTTGTTCTTTGTGTCTGATTCGATGACATCAATTAAGTGAGACACACATTTGTTGTCCATTACAACTATTCACACAAAACCTAAAATAACTGTTGCTGCCTGTTGAAAATAACCGGTGTCGTGGCATCAAAACGTGTCTTTAAAGTTCACGGACATCACGAAATCCATGGAACATATCAAACGGGATCAGAAAATAACTTATCAGCTCATAGGCTCTCATTGATTTTTTTTTTGGCAATTGGGGACCCATGGTCCGGAGGTAGCTGAGCTTGAGCTCCCTATAGAGAATTAATTCAATTTTAAGCAGCTGCAACACATTTACAGAAAATAAAAAGTGTGAGGAGCTGACAGCATACTGACCTAACGCCTCATCCAGCTGGCCCTGGTGGGAATGTTTGAAGACAAAGAAGTGATATCTGGGGGAATCCGTAGGAATCCTGAAGGGAAGCTCGTGGGTTTCTGTTGGTTTGGTGTGAACCAGTTCGATTGTTTCCTTATCTACATCCAACTTCTGCATGCACGCACGCACGCACGCACGCACGCACACACACACACACACACACACACACACACACACACACACACACAGACTTTAGGCACTATACAGTTAACATTACTGTATTGTTCCAACATTTCCCACTCAGGGTTTTCCATCAGGTCGTACCAGCTGGATGTAGTTGATGCGTTTCTGCTTGAGCTGTTGAAGAGCTCGTTTGGCATCTTCTTGTAAAGGAAATGCAAGACCCTGACGAGTTTGTGCTCGCTTGTCTAAGCCAAACTCCATTGTGACCTGAACACACACACACACACATCCAAAAGTCTGAAATCATGTCTATTATCATCAGAGGTGAGCAGAAACTTGATTTAACGAACCCTTGCTCGTGCTGTAGGAGTACTGAGTCGTCTCCGCTCATCCTGCAGACAGAGCAGACAGGTTTTTCACGTTTATTTTTCATTTCTGATTCACAAAAATGCAAGAATTCTCATATCAGAAAGGAAATAAACATACCCAGACAACTTTTTCCTGCAGGAACAAAAATTGTGAGTTAGGCATCTGTCGAATTTTATAACGTGATCAGAGAACGCATATGGTTCACTGTGTACCTCTGTGACTTTAATACGGTGTAGCTCCTGCTCGGCTGTTGTGAGAGGAGCTGGAGACGAGCAGGAGGATTTGTGCCGCAGGTATCCCTGAAGGCACAGGTCATCCTGCAAACAGACGCCAGCAGGCTGCTGTTTCACAACAAGCAGCTCTGATCAGAAACTATCGCGGAGGGATTTGTTCACAAACCTCAAGCGTGCCAAACATTTCATCTTTGATGTGACCTCCTCCGAACTCTTTCTTCAGCGTGGCACGGGTGGCAGCGTACATCATCTTCTGCCTCACCTACACAACACCAGGACACACAGGAGGACACTGTTACAACATACTGAACGTTTTCTTCTTTGGTTTTATAGTTGCATTCTGTTTGTTCATGTTAGCAAAGAAAATTGTTTAAATCTTCAGAACGCTGCTGAAGTTTTACATAATTTAGATACTTTTGTAAAATTTAATGCAAGTGGAGCAATACTGTTGATTTTTGGTTTTATCTCAAGGTGTGTTTCTGTGTGAAAGTTGAGAATATTTAACATCTTTCCTGGTGTAGATACTGTCCTGGTCAGCCTTTAATAGGAGAATTAGCTTTGTACTCATGAGCTAATGGCTAGTCAGAGACATACAACAAAGAGGATTGTTGGTGCTCTAAAGCTGCTCCAATCTCCAAAATGCATGCACTTCGTGCAAAAGTAGTTGAATTAATTTTTACACAGTACACAAAATTATGTTACACAGCAACATCCACAAAAGATAAAATACTGAGCAAAGAGACTAGAGCTGTTTAAAGATTAGCTTTTTGCTCATCAGCCCTGAGGCTTTTCTAGAAGCTTTCTGGAACAGTTAAGACACCAATTATTTATAGAAGAAACTCTAGCCTAGAAATCTATTAGCTTTCCCCAAACACCCTTGACACTGGCTTTTGGATTTTATTTTATTTTTATTTAGATTTTATTCACAGCCTTTAACTGTTTTTCTTGTATTTATCTACTACTATTTTGATTCTCTTGTATCTACTATGATATTTTTATGCTTGTTTTTATGTGCTGTTCAGCACCTTGGGCCTCCGCTAAGGTGGTAGAAGGTGCTATATAAATAAAAATCTGAATCACAGCGCTCTACATTTGTTGGGCGGGCTTCATGGGGAAAAACAACAAAGACGGCTTTGGCTGCGGAACGCAGCTCGTTTGAAACGGCTCTGGGATCAACTTTGGATGATATACACTTGGGCTTTTCTTTGAGACATGAGGAGATATATAGGTATTTACAGTTAAAGACCCATTTTGTTCTCCGCATTTGACCCATCCCCTGGGGGAGCGGTGAGCTGCAGATACAGCCACACTCGGGAACCATTTGGTGGTTTAACCCCCCAATCCAACCCCTTAATTTTGAGTGTCAAGCAGGGAGGCATTGGGTCCCATTTTATCAAGTCTTTGGTATGACCCGACCAGGTATTGAACTCTGATATCCCAGTCTCAGGGCGGACACTCTACCACTAGGCCACTGACCTGGTAAGGCCTATATTTTCAAAAGGGTGTATTTGCTTCTTCTTCAACAGTGTATGGTGGACTGCCTTGACTGACATCCATAGTGGTGAGTTGTTAGTTGGTCTGACTGGTTGCGAGGCTACAGAAACATGAAGGGCTTTACACTGAATAAAGAACTAGTCAGAGTTTGGTTTGTTGCATCTGTTTTTTTGTGTATTTTCTAATGTTGTGTTAGAAAATGCCTTTGGGTGTGTTTCTGGCCTCTAGAAGGTGCAATAAATACCATTCACTAAAAAGTTGAGAAACTTATCAAATACAGAAAATTTTAATGAGTTGCACTTTGATTTTTAAGCTCCTTACAGAGCTGTTTGTTGCACTGTATGCACAGAATGTTTGATTTCTTCCCTAAAATCAAGAAATAGTAGAAATTTATAGTGACAGATGGAACTACATCTCTTTTCTGTCAGACAAATAAAAACTGAACTTTATCCAGTGCCTTTTTGTTTTGCTCTGTTGCACTTTTGCTCAAAAAAGCTTGTTTGGGAATTCATAAATGATTACAGATGTCAAATTTGTATAAAATTGGGAATCTAATATAACTAATGAGCTCAAAGGTCAGACAGAAAAAAGCCCTGTCATTTGGTTTGGGGATGCCTAATGTTTCACTAAAAACAATCATTTTCACAAGTGTTTAAAACAAAATCAACTTTAAGTGCAGCTGTTACTGACCTTCTCTGAGGCCTAGTGGTTGAGTGTTCGCCCTGGGACTGGGAGATTAGGGTTCTCAAATCCTGGTCGGGTCATACCAAAGACTCTAAAAATGGGACCCAATGCCTCCCTGCTTGACACTCAGCTTTAAGGGGTTGGATTGGAGGGTTAAACCACCAAATAGTTCCCGAGCACAGCCACAGCGCACTGCTCCCCACAGGGATGGGTCAAATGCAGAGATGAATTTCACCAATGTGTGATGATAACTAATGGGACTTTCACTTTATTTCATTATTAAAGAATTTAAAAAGGTTCATTGAGGTATTATCAAATGTTTTTTTTTGCTTGCAAAACAGTCACAAATAATCCTTTCAACAAATTTTAAAGAAATTGTAATTAAATGTAAAGTAGCCTCCAAAACCAATATTAATACTACTACTACTTCTTCTACTACTACTACTACTACTACTACTACTACTACTACTACTAATAATAATAATAATAATAATAATAATAATAATAGCATTTTTAAAAACCTGAGGTTGTTTAATTTAAACATTATATTGAAAAAGCTGGCTGATTAGAGATGATCAGACATACTGGTGATTGGTCAGGTGACCAGGAAATGAATATCCACTCATATCCCTGTGCATTCTGGGAATCCAGGCGATAGAGGATGTAGCAGGGCTCCTCAGGTGTGAGAAGCGGAAGCAGGAAATGATCGTAATCCCTGTCCCAGGTCTGAACTGGCTCTTTGGATGAATCTAACACCAACTCTTCTGCCGAAAAAAAAGTGCATTAGTGAAAAAGGCCTCACTTCTACAACAAGTGTTATATTTACCATCTCTGATGATAATCTTCATCAATCTGAAAAAGCCTCCTCTCGCACGGGCCAGGAGCTCCTTCAGCTCGGATGTTGCTGCAGAAACCAGATAGGAGTAAGACTGACTCAAAACTGGGGGTTGGCTGGTCAAAGTGAGTCAGACCGAGTTTGGTAAGTAAGAACCCACGACTCCACTATGAGCGAAAATTTGATCCGCAGCCAGATATTTACACCATCACCTAGACGACCTCGGAGTGGACTCAAAAAACAACAAACTACTGACGGGTTTCATTTTGTGGGATGGAATTATTTGAAAAATTCATTAGAAAAATAAGTTTTATGAGAGAAAACCATTTATTTGTTGTACTTCGTCCTTTTGTCTCACCGTGGTTACCAAACCCAGCAGACTCATAAATGATGTAAGACCAGGTGAGAAAGAGGAACGCTTCCATCAACCGGACCTCCAACACTCCACTTGCTAAATGCTAGAACACACACACACACTGAGAGGGGTTAATGATAATGAATGACATAATAAAGCATTTGTTTATTTAAACTTTTAGAAACAGTCAAGAAACTTTTGTAGTCCACTCAAACACAACAGTGCATTTTCTTTAATGACCACTCCTGAGTTTCTCTCATTTTTTTAAATCACAAAATATCTGCCAAAAAATCAAGGGAAAGTAGAAGAAAAACAATATCTATAAAAGCATTGATTTTCCAGTAAAGTTGCTGCAGGCTTTAGTTTAAACGAAGCCTTACCGTTAATTCCAGTTTGGTGTGACATCTTTTGGCAGTCAGTATACACGACTTCTCGTCCCTCTTGTGCAACAAAGACCACGTCCAGGTCCGTCTCAGCAGGTAAGCCGCCTCTCCTCTGATGGCAGACGGACTGACCCACACGCACAAGTGACATAAATGCCTGGAGGATGACTCGGGAGCTTCCGAACACAATCTGCAGAAGCGCGGCTGATGAGTAATAACGTGCCTGTCAATGGATACGCCACCCCAACAACTGACCTAAAACGGTTTGTGTATCAGTGACTGCAACTTTGTCTCTGAGAGGAGGAGGGGGGTGGTGGTGGGGGTGTCCTGTACTGTACCAAGCTTTTGTGCACAAGTCCGTGCAGGGATCTTCAGATGATGACACGGGCGATCAGTGCGGGGTTTCCAGAGGCTGTCGCTGTGCCAAACGTAACGACATTTTATCACTCCTTCACATAGAACGGCCTATCGACTCGCGGCAGACGAAACTCTGTGATCTCAAATTCCTGCAGCCACCTGCTCACAGAAATGTGACACCAAAAGAAGAATCCGACCGCTACGTTTCAATGCTGTTTCCCTCTTCCCAGGTACCCGCGCCCAAATGGTTTTAGTGGATTTGATCAGTGACAGAAAAAGCGTTTAAGACAGGCAGCTTGTACAAGAAACACCAATCGGTCCTTGTTTTTGTGAATAGCTCCATAAGTGGACTCTAAAAGTCCAAACAGATGACTATCAGCTTATCAAAAAAAAGTTGGTAAAAAGATTTGTCCTTCCACACATGGCTTTATAAAACACACACACACATAGATGTGGGTGAGAGAAAGATCAGTGAGTACCAGCGAGGTTACCTGTGATGGGATCATCCATTATTCACTCAGTGGTGAGTACACTACCCAAGCATCTATACATTATTCAACATGGCTCCCACCCCTCTCCTCTGCTCATGAAAGACACTTTTATACACAAACATCAACACAATAAAGATTCCTGCGAGTGTCTGTTTATACCTCTTAGAGCAGAGTTCTAAGAGGTAAAATTAAAGATTTTGTATCGAATAGGGGTGTGTATCAGCAAGAATCTGGCAACATAGCAGCACACATACTGTAACTTCAGAGAATATGGACTTTTTCTAATCCCTAAAGTCAGAACTACTGATAAAAGTTTTTGTGTTTCAGTATGCAGCATGAAGTTATGAAACAGTCTGGAAAGACACCACAAGCAATGCCAAAACATTTACTAATTTAAGCAGTTATATAAACATAAGGTCACAATATTTAGAGGAAGGGTCCTAAATGCACACCAGTAGTTTGTTAATGGACTTCTGATGTGGTCATTCTTCACTGTTGTTTATTTACTTAATAAATGGTAAATGGCCTGTATTTTATATAGCGCCTTCTAGAGTCCTGGAACCCCTCATGGCGCTTTATAATACAGTCATTCACCCATTCACGCACACATTCACACACTGGTGGTGAGGATGAGCTACAATGTAGCCACAGCTGCCCTGGGGCGCACTGACAGAGGTGATGCTGCCAAGCACTGGCACCACCGGTCCCTCCGACCATCACCAGCAGGCAAGGGGGGTTAAGTGTCTTGCCCAAGGACACAAAGACAGCGACAGACTGAGCGGAGCTCGAACCTGCAACCTTCCGATTACGGGGCGAGCACTTAACTCCTGTGCCACCATCGCCAACAAATACTGGGCGATGGTGACACAGGATGGTGGCAAATAATACTTTATCACTGTTGTTGATATTGTCGTTGTTGGTATTGCAAGTTATACCTAATAGTTTTACCAAATCGGTTAGACTCCTGTGGGTGTAAGAAGACATTATTTTGTTTGAGATTGCCCTGTTCTGTCAATGATAAAAGGTTTTGATTGGCAGGTTAGAGATTATTTAGCACTTTTGAGGAACTGAATAAAGCATTCCAGTCATGGATGTATCCTTGATTGCCATATATATAAAAGAAACACTAGTTATCTAATTATGTATAATATTGTTGCACAAAATATGCTTCTTTGTCCCATTTATGAGACTTATTCATATGCATAATAAAAACATAAAAATCCATCAACAAAGAACTTGGACAATCGCCAGTGGCCAACAAACTTGTCCAACCTTACCATTTTTATATGTATAGCCAAGAAATGTTGAATAATTCAATAAGATTGAGAATAAAAAAACAAAACCTTAATTAATAATAATGTTTTAATTTTAATATTAAAATGACTCAAATAAAGGAATGATGGAATGTAAGATTGACAAAAAGAAAAACAACTGTCTTTTTAAAATAGAACAATTTAATATCAGTTATTTAAACAATTTAAACAACACAAAAACGTAAATGTACGGGTTAGAAATGTTATTTCGGTGTACCTGAACAACAATAAAAAACATTTTATAAAATGTGTTTTTTGTGTGTGTGCCAACACTGCATCAAAACCATTCAGCAGTTTAGGAATACTGTTAGGAAAAACATTTAATAAAACACGACTGTTCTTAGAAACAGTTTTGGAAACAGTAACAAGCTTCCTATTGTCTAAATAAAAATAAAGAATTTAACAGAAAAGTATTCAGCCTTTTAAAAGAGATGGAGAGGACCTTTAGTTCCACTATTTGTCATCAGAACACGGGAGCCAAAACATCTGTTGGGAAAACAATAAAATATTAAAATCCAAACATTTCTAGTAAGAATGCAGTGATAAATGTAGAAAATAAGAGTCGGCAAAATATTCCAAGTTCTGGTTGTAACTCAGTGCATTTACAAACGCATCAGAAAACGGAACCATTGCCCTAAACAGACTGACGTAATTTTTTTTAATGCATGTAAACGCTTTAGTCTTGCCGAAGGCGAACTGGTTCTAATCGTGCGGAAGCACCCAGATAATGGGGTAGGAACTCGATTTCATCTGCATGTAAGCAGCTCAGTCGAGCTGACACCGGTTACTTCTGGAAGTGATGCGACCACAGAAGCAGTCTTTTGATAATTATCATTGCCACAAAATAACACATGTAACACCATCAAATGGTACAGTGCGTACCACATGAGCTGTGCTGCAGCGTTGTTGTCCATTCTTTCAACCAATGTGCATATCCTGTTTAAACTTTGGCAGCTTCACTCCCACCAGTGTTTGTTAACTCTTTGTGTTGCTATAAGCTAAGCTGGAGAATGCCAACATGAAAGAGCACATCGCCACCTACCTTATGGGAGTGGGACAAACTTAATTTGAGAGTTCGGTTTTCTAACCTACATGTAAACAGAATAGGATAAAGAGCTTGTTACCTTAAATCCACCTGGATCGAATTAGACATGCTTGTAAACGCACTGATTGACTCTTGACTTCCAACACAAAGGGTTTAGTTCAATACTGACTGACTTATGGCCATCTGTGTGTTTACTAATGTTAACGAGCTGTGACGGCCATCTTGAATGAATATGTCTCAAAAGGTTAAAGCTGAAACAGCAAACCTGCAAACACGCTTCACTTCTGAACGCAAACACGCCATGGAACACTCACCCCTCCCCTCGGGTATCTTCCCTTGGGACTCAGGTAGTTTGTCCTAAAGTTGAAGTGGTAGCAGCTGGCTGTTTCTTCTTCTCTGATATTATTGAGCGGAGAATCTCTCACACCAGTGGTGTTCTGTTGCTAAATGTGTGAGTGTGTAATGAGTGGAGGACCAGGGAAGTGTGGCGGTTCAGTGAGACTGGCAATCGGATGGCCCGATAGTTGCTTTCGGTCCGAAATGTGTTATTGGTGGAAGTTTTTTGATAAATCCGAGAAAATCACTTCATTACCATACCATACCAATTTATTTATAAAGCACCATTTCAAAATAGCATGGCAGTTAACCAAAGTGCTGTACATAAAAGAGCCAAATGCTTGAACAAATCAACAAAACACAATGAAAGCATGAAAATCAGGTAAAATACATTAACAAATAGCATAAATAATCAAGGATGGAAAATTCCTACTAAAAACAATAGAATAAGAGAACAGCACTACCAAAAATTTAAATAATGCGACGAATGATAAAAACCATTTGAAATGGCACAAATAAAACCAAAAAAGCTACAAGGTGATGCGAGGTGTTAAAAGTGAGCTACTGAATCATAAAAACTAAATTAAGAAAAATAAACCCGGTGCTGGATTTTCATTTAAAGTGTCACGGAGGGATGGCAATAGTGAAAGTGTGTTTTAAGGGCCGACTTGGATCTGCTGGCAGAGGGAGCCAAACGCACATTGAGGGGCAGAGTGTTCCAGAGTTTGGGGGCTGCATGAGAGAAGGCACGCTCCCCTCGGGATTTGTACCGAACCATCGGAACATCAAGAAGCAGATGATCTGCTGAACTAAGGGCATGAGTGGGAACATATGGAGTAAGCAGGTCCATCAGATAGGATGGGGATGGGCAATACAAAGCCTTGTTACATATAACAAGACGTTGAAATGAATCCTAAATTTGACTGGGAGCCAGTGTAAATCTGTGAGAATAGGTGTGATGTAAATTTGTATTTATTTATGTATCATTTGTATTAATTTTTTAAATCTCCACAATGTATTTATAGGCAGCTATACTATGTTGGAATGTTGTTAAGAGGCATGAAACAATGTTTTAAACTAACTTGTGTAGCGTGATGAATTGTCCATTTCTGACCTAAAAGGCCCTGCTCTATTTGCTCTGCCCAAGCAAAACCATAAGTTTCTGACACAAGCCTAATCTACAAGATATGGGCCAAGGACACTCGTGCTCAGTGCTCGTATCTAAACTGTTGCCTCTCCGGACAGCACAAGAAAGACGACAGAAGACGGAGAACTCTTTCTCTTTAAATAATAATCAAATAATGTTGTTAGTCCAAATAATCACGTGAAGCTCACTGTTCAATCAATCTGTGAAATATGAATATTAATTACTTGATATTATAATCCCATGATAGTATTTTAAGAAGTAATATAACTTTAAATATTTACACTAGACTGATCACATGACACATTTCCTTTTTCTGATCCAATCAGAACCTTCCAGATCTGACGCGAGACGTGGTTTTGTTGGTGCTTGTATAATCCCCTTTTGTTGTCAAATTCTGATTTGACAGTAAATCAAAACATCCAAATTATAAAACTATGCCCCACGTCATCTTAACTTCAGTTCCATGCCGTCTAGAGAAGTTATCGGAGTGGTCAATTCGTAAATTTCCTCTTAAAACCAAAAGAACCTAACGACAAGCTGGATTAAATCTGTTGCATGTTCCACCTGCTGCAACGGTTCCTTCAGAATAAAAGCTGAACCATCACGACCCCTTCAGGTTCTCGCTGATGCCAATAAACTGTCGTGACCTGGGTGTAACTCAAGACTGGAAGGGTCGGCAACCGCTGCATATCTACAGGCGTCGGTTCCAAGAGGGTCCTGTCACATTGGGTGAAGCTAACCTCTCCATGAGTTTTCCTGTTTGCAGGTGGGCGCACCCGGAGAGCAGCCGCTGCGAATTCTCTCATCAGCTCGCAGGAGACTTAAGGAGCGGTGTGACAACTAACCAGTGCCGGATGATTACTCACATTGGGTAGTATACACCAGCTCTAGACCTGTTTCTAGTTGTTTTGCATCCTGTTCTGTCTGTTAAAGCCTCGCCATCACCTGTCCCGTTCCTCCGTTCTCCCGCCCAGGTACTCTCATCATCTGCCTATTGCCAGCTCGTCAACCTGCACTCTCTCCTGTTACAACAAGGAGCCTCCGGATCTCCTGTCCACCCGCCACACCGCTTCTCCCTTTGGCCGTCTGCTCTCCTGCACTCACCTGCCCGCTCCTGGAACTGGTGCTCAGCTCCCAGCCTCCTCCAACAGCTTCCACTCAGACCTGACACGCCCTCCTCTCAGCGCTCCACTACCTTACTGGAATCCGTAAGCCTCCATTTTAATCACACCTTCCCCGTCTGCTTTACATTACTCATTCTTGTTCTCTGTCTCAGAACGCTGCCAGAGCCGCCCTCCTCCGACGTCTCCCCAGCCTCGTCAAACTCAATGAATAATATATTATTTTACTCACTTTGTCTCTTCGTGATTCTGCATGTCGTGGGTCAAAAGGCTCGATTCTAACATGACAGGTCCAAGCTGGACCCCCGACATTCCGGATCTAAACGGGGACTCCCGTTGGGGTACGTAGACTGACAGATGGCATCACAATGTGTATTATAACCTCCAAACCAAAGCTTGGAGCGAAACACCCTTTCACTCCCACTCGGAACTAATAGTCTCTCCGGATTTGCTGGTTCCGAACATATTTCACACACACACACACACCATCCTCAGTCTTACTCCACCTTAGTTACATTATACACATAGTGTTTAAAGTTAGTCTTGTTTAAATTGTTTAGAAATAAATCTTCTTGAACTTTAAAACTTGACTCTCTCTCTTGTCTCTGGGTTAATATGAAGTGTTATCTAATACCTGCAATAAAAAGTTCCGATCTTCAGGTTAAAGTAATATTCAAAGATCCACTAAATTGATTTCATATTTCCTATGGAATCTCACATTTTATGGGTCATTACTTAAGATGTAACTAACAAATTGTTACACTTGTTTTCCACATTTGCTATTGCAGCTTTAATCAGTTTCAGGTGAACATCAAACGAAGACTCTTTTTTTAAATGGAAATCTACCCTGAGGTACATGAAATTATTTGCAGATTTTGCAGCTGTGCTGACTTCTAATTCAAACAAACACCCACCACCCTCATGCACCCTTCTTGTTCTCACCATGTTGGTAGAGGCGCTGGCAAAAGTCATGTACAGAGGGTTAAACTGCAGAGCGTTGATGGGTCCAGGATGTTTGCTATCCAACACGGCCACCTTCATGCCACTCTCAATGCTCCAGACGTGAACCCTCCCGTCCTCTGAACCTGCACGACAAAGATTCTCAGCACGGTCTCTATCCAACATGAAGAAAGAGAAATAAAAATGTTAACGTAGAGCAGCTTACCGATCATAACAAACTTAGAGTCTGGGGTGAAGCAGGCCTCCAGGGAGATGCCTTTACTGTTGTTGTAGCCCTGAAATAGAAAAAACATTTGATTGTTCAGAGTGACCAGCAAACACGTCATTCTGCAGCTTTTAATGTCTTACTGAAAAAGTGTGCAGGACAGATCCATTGAAAGCATTCAGAATGCGAATAGCTCCTCCATTTGTACAAATGAGGATGTGCTTTCCATCGTTGCTGAATTTTAGTCCAGTCCAGTCACAGACACGGTTAAACCTGGTCTCAAAGCAGGCAAATGGATCCTTGCACAAGAACATTTCAGATTTTAATATTAGTACTAGTAGCAGCTGTTTTATTTGAAGGATTTGAATGTCCAACACAATCCTCTTTGGGTTGATCTGTACCTTATCAAATGCACGGAAGTCGTAGAGTTTAATGGCGTGCGATTCCACTCCTGCAGCAAATATTATTCCCTCTGGGTCAAAGGAACAAATGGGTTTCCCCAGAGGGTTGGTCAAACCCTGAAAAACAAACAAGCTATAAGTGAGAGGAAGAAAGGATTACATTAGATGAGAGTCCAGATCCTTTATTAGTAGATCGGGTTTTAACTAACAGACCAAAGTAATCCCAAGCACAAGAAGTAGAATGAGCTGTATCTTACCTGGCAGTCGGCCAAGCGCAGGTCCCAGATACGGATCGTCTTGTCTAACGAGCTGGAGATGAAGATTTCATTTTCTGGGGACATGGAGAGCGCAGTGACTCTAATAACACAACAAAGGTTCAGTTTGCTGGTGAAGGTTCTCAAAGAGATTCGAATGAAGGCAACTGGACTTCTTTGGTTTCTTGAAGACGTTTTGCTTCTCATCTGAGGGGCTTGTCAATTCTGACTAGAGTACAGGAGGGTCAAGCTTATAAACTGTAGCTGTCTATTGTTGTTTAAAGAGACAATGTGTGGATTTTACCGTTATTTCTCGAAATATCCACCAAAAGGTTGTTGAAAATGAATAAAATTATGTCTGTTGAAAATTTTGCCGGCTTCGTACCATACAATCATAAAAATCGGGTCTAAAAGACATAGCGTCTTTGGGGGACGACATATTAGATGTCATGTTTCCTTCTGGCCGGCTTGGAGTCCTGCGCCTGTTGACGACATCACACTAGATGATGGATTCACGACTTACAGAAATTACGTTACCACTTTCAAAAACATTTAGGCAGTAAGAAACACAAACGTATTTACAAAACTGCTTAACTCTTTCCAAAACCTATGTAAAAGAACAAAATTGAGAAAGATATGCAATATATTTTGGCTGAGCGGTATTGCTATAGTACGATGAGGTCATTGGCAGGTGCAGGACCCCGAGCAGATCCGGAAAGTACTGTGCCAGAAAACAACACTCGGCATTGCATTGTCTCAATGGAATTAACTGAAGGACCATCAAAGTCTGAGGAGTAACTCCGAGGTTGCATGCTTTCCACAGGTAACATTTACCGTAAAAAAAATTTTTAAGCTAGCGACAGTCATGGCAATATGGTGTAAAACTACCCTGAAATGTATGTACTGCCCCTTGTTGTCAAGAAACTACACACTGCCACTTTAACAAGCTGAAACTACCTATGAATACCCCTCTTCCCTACCACCTGGGCAATTGTTAATGTCATTAGGCTCTATAGTGTGGGAATGGTTGTTTTGAAAAGTTCAGTTTATAAATCAAGAGTGGGCTTTTGGTTAAGATAAGACAACATATAACTATCTATATTTAGAAACACAAACCACTACACTAAATGTAATTTACAGAAAAGCTGGGAAGTTTTATGAAAACATAATTGTATTATTAGTTTGTTCCATTAAATATTAACTTAATACATATTGGGGGTGAGGAAATTATTTATGTCTTTATTGTGAGATTTAAGACAAAAAAGGTATTATGTGGAATGTGCAATGGGAATATGAAGTTCCCATTTAACTGTTTTATGTTTTCTAATTAAAAAAAGGGAATCTCTACACACAGAAAACATTTGGATTTTATGTTGTCTCATTTAAATTTAAAGGGGCTATATCATGGAAAATCCACTTTTTGGAGCTTTATAGCATGTAATATTGTTGTTTCCTCATGAAAAGTACCCCAAACCAGTTTTTGGCTGCATTCATGCATTTTCCAGTTTCAGCTGCAAATTTAGAAATTTATTTTGAAATTCCTGAAATGGCCTAACGTATAAATTGTCTGTACATCACTCAATCTTCCTGCTCATCCCTGGAAGCTAGTCTCTGGTCTGAAACCTGATTTCCCTGGCCAGCTTAGGATATGTGGTATAGGCAACAAGTGTCATGTAACAGACTTGGTAGTCTAGTGGTTAAAGTGCTAGTCTGGTGTGCAATGTTGAGACGGTTCACATCTTGCTCTCAGTGGTAACTTTTTTCTTCTTTTAGCTGCACTTGCCAGTATGGTGTTTTCAACCATTTGTTGGTAAACGTTTATGTTTATTTTGCTTTTTTTTTTTTTTTGCTTTCTTATTTTTAGATAGTTCACAGGTCATGAGATGTGAGAGGTTTAACTAGGCTCATCATAATAACCTGCATTTGTATAGCACCTTTCAGAGTCAGAGGACTCCAAAGCACTTTACACTACAGTCATTCACCCAATCACACACTGAGGGGATGTAGCCACAGCTGCCCTGGGTGTCACTGACAAGAGTGTCAGTCATCAGTCCCTCTGACCACCACCAGCAGGCAAAGTGGGTTAACTGTCTTGCCCAAAGACACAACAGCAGAATTCTCTGTCCGGAGTTGGGATCAAACCTGCAACCTTTCGATCGCTGGACAGCCTAGACTAATTAGAATTTTACATATAATAAAGATCTTGGCACCTTCATAGCTTTTATAAAAGCTGCTGTATTTTAAAATTATTTATTTTTAAAAGTTTATTTTTATTTATTAACAAATAAAAACAACACAAAACAGGTTTGCAAAAATAAATAATGACAAAGGAACAGAAAGAAGCAAAACTTATATTATCTGTTCCCCTTAACCAAAATAAATACAAATGATAAAGTGTTACATGCCAGTTTCGCAGGGTATATGTTTCTCCCTTTGTTTTTTCTCTTTCTCTCCCCTCTCCCTGTCCCTTTTTACACAGGGTGCAGAGACTAGGTGTGGCGGCCCTGGATTGGCTGATTAACTTCACCTTGGACCAGTTGTGGAGCAGGGCAGAGGATAAAAGGAGGCTTCCCAGAAGAACAGAGAGATTCTTCCTCCCACATGCTGCTGCTTGATTGACCCACCTTTGTTCTGGAGCTTTTTGTTTTTGTTTGAAGGTTTGGTGGAGGGAGACTGGGGACAAGGTAAGCAGGGGGATCCCTGTACATCTCATCGTGTAGTGCAAACTTGTTAAAAACACTAGGTAAGGAGGTGGGTGCACCACCCACCCCCGTAATGTTTTTGGATCCATCTGTTTTGTAGAGAAGTTTAGATGAGGCTTTTGTTTGATTCCTTTGTTCAGTTAGAAGGGTAGGTAGGATCTATTTTGTTTTATTAATTTTATTATTTTGGCACCACCTAACTGGCCCTGTCTCCCCCTCCTCCAGTAGTACCTGCAGCATCCACATAAACAGAACAGCAATAAACAAGCTGTGATAAACTGAAGTTTGTTTGGAGTGTCATTCCTTCTGGTTGCCCAGTTACTACCTTCTCACCTTCCTGACCTGTAAGGACAGGTGGGGAGTGGGGGGTCTGTAACAAGTTATTATAGTCAGAAAAATGGCTGACCTGGTTTACTGTTTTAACTTTGGCAAACAAATGGAAAGAAAACAAATACACACACAATAAAAAAAATGTTTCTTATATTAATGAAAGGAGAAAACAATCAATGCAAAACAAAACACACAAATATTTGCTAAAAAAAAGTAGAACAGACAATGTGTGTTTTCCCTTTCATTCTCTCTACTTCATAAATACGTCTACTTCATAAATACGTCTATCTCATAGCATCATACAAGCAAAGCATTTCATATTTGATATGTTAATGGTATATATTTTGGTATTCTTGATTTCGGTACTTAAATTTATTCCACATTTTGGCTCCATATATTGATACACAACGTTCCTTTACATTTATCCTATGTTTTGGTATTGTGTATATTTTATTGCCTTTACAATCATAACTTCTCTTTCTTTCCATAAATCTTATCAAATTTGTTGGGAGGTGCTTTTTGTCGACTTTATACATAAATTTCAAAATACTATAATCTACTAGGTCGTAAAATTTTAATGTTTTTAATTTGATAAATAATTTGTAGGACAGAGCTCTGTAACTGCTGCTTGTTATAATTATTGCTTTTTTTTGTAGGATGCAAACTGAATGTGTATAGGTTTTATGTTATTCCCCAAATTTCAACACAGTAGTTCAAGTACGGTATGATAAATGAATTGTATAATGCCGTGAGCCGGGGTGAGTACTCGCTCTCACTAAACATCAGAGTGTGTTTGCAGGAGAGGGAGCGGCAGCTGCACCAGATCAGCTGATTAGGGGGTTGACTACTTAAGGAGATGGTGAACACAGCTCGACGCCAGATGATTACTACGACTAGGTAGTTTCCTGCCTTCACTCTAGTCCTCAGGGTTTCTCTTGGAAATACTCTAGTGTGTTTGATCTAGTGATTTTTGTATTTTTGGCCTACCTGCCTAAGGTTCTCTGCACACCTGGAATCACTCGCTCAACTCCCATAGGACTCCTGGACTCCTCGCTCAGTCACGTTCATCATCATCCTTTCTGACCGACCCGCTCTCTCTCTCGCCCCCACGCTCCCTCTCCAGCTCTGAGCATCTCCCCTCTGGATCCACCCCGGCTCTCAACCTCCCCTCATTTCCCAAACCCAGTCATCCTCCGTAAGTCTCCTCTCAGCATATCTGCCTACTGTTCTCCCAGGATTCACCTCTGGTTTGCTCTCCCTCCAGACGCTGTTTCCCATTCTCCTGATCTGCTGGAATTCCCAGCGCGTCCTCAGTTCTCATTATTATTATTGTTTTTTAACATCAATCTGTGTACGGGTTTGTGATTCTGCATGTCTTGGGTTAGACACCTTCCCCAAACCATAACAAATAAATATAGGGATTTGTCATCTAGTGACTTGTTTCACTCTAATATTGCGATTGATATATTTTAGTTTTGATATTGTTTATATGTAGTTTCCAAGATATCTGTATCTTCCCTTCATTTCTTCTTCACTTCAGTTTTAAAATTTGCCAAAAAAGAGGGAGACTAAAAAGATGGCTTTTAATTGTATTGTAATGTGATAAAGTGATTTGTAAATGTATGTGTGCAGAAATCTGTTTGTTTGGTTCAACCATTTAAAATAAAATGGACTGAACCGGACAGCATTCTGTATGAAGAGTATGCAGGCTGATTGCTGTTTTCATCACTTCTAATAGGATGGACACCATCCCTCATTCTGGATGTAGATATGTCTGGTTTGTAGTATTTGTATACTAAATCACAACAGAATATTAGATTTATTAAATTTTGTATGCACAGATTATTTAAAAATACTGCAGTATTATATTTTGAGGCTTGGGGAATTAGCTGATGTGATCCCACTTATTTCTAATTTATATAGAGGAAGTATGAAGGACAAAAACTGACATAAGCATAAGAAAATAACTATAATGTGTGCAACTCACTTATATAAAAACATTGTGCAATACTGAATGACCAGACTGACCTATTGTCAGATCTGTAGAATTATGAAACGACTTCAATGGAAGCGAGGTGACAAAATACAGTAGGCTAAAAGATCTCAAAAAGCAACACATTCTTCCTTGATCTAAAAGGTTAGGTTCAACTTTTCACACAAAACCAGCTTGGGTTTGAGAGTTCCTTTTTCCCTTTAAAATATGGCATCATCATTAATGAACAGCATTTGCATTTCTTCTAGTCCATTACTGGGAATCACTCACCGTGCCGTGTGGCCGGGGAAATATCGGATGAATTGGTTGTCGGTGAGGGACAGGTACCTGATTGCGTCTAAAAGGGCACAGAGCAAATTCTGTTTTTCCTGATTGTATCAAATGTTTGAGCTGGATTGTGAGTTTGGTGGTTTGGTCTGACAGCTGACTGTCAGTACAAAGTTTTTACCATCCTGTTTGTTGGAGCTGTACACCACAGTGTGCGCGGCTCCACGTGTGAAGCGGATCAGGTCTGCTCCATACTTCTTACTATACAAGGTCTTTGCAGGCCTGAAACAGAGAAATAATTAGTTTTATGTCCAGGTGTACACATAAGGATTTTTTCTTAGTCACAGCAGCTGCATCCAAATGCATGGTACTAATTAGGGCTGAATGATTCTGGAAAATAATCAAATTGCTTTTTTTTTTCAATTTGCAATTGCGATTTAATTCACAATTATTTTCTCAAGGGGCTTATCTCATATTTTTCAACTAATGGAAGTTAAAAAAAATCTATGTAACATGTACTGAATATAAACAAGTTTATGTATCTACATATTTATCTACATATCATATCAACAAGTTTATTTGTCTACACATACATAAACACAAGACAAAATTTTGTATTTGAAGGTGCAATGCTTTGCAGCCAGCAGCACATCCCTTGAAGCATAGATATTAGCATCAACTGTGAAAATGTATTTGCAGGAAAAAAGTGTGTCCCATTTTTTGAAGTATTTTGTGTTGAGTTTTTGACGTCTTGTCTGATCTCTATTAAGGTAGCGCGACTCGGGTAGCGAATGACCACAGTCACCAATTCTTGTCAAGTGTCTATGCCTATGTATGTCTGATCTCAGAATTGTGTGTACTGAAACTCTAATTTCCCTCTTGGATTAAATAAAGTATCTTTGAATTGAATTGTCCATGCAGAGCTTCCGTAGTTCAATTACATCCATAGCTGCTAGTCAAAACTCAGTGGAGTATCTTACGGTTTTCTGGCTTTACTAAAATATCTGTCTGTAGTTGTTTGGTTAATGATAGATTTTAGTTTTTATTAGACTCCAAATACAATCGTTTGGTACGTTCCTAATTTGTAATTTGTAAGAATGTAATCGGCGATATTAGCATCCTTGAGGGGTTATCCATGTACAGCATTCTGCTAACCACTCGCTGCCAGTCAAATCGCAGCCTTTGCGATTAGAAAATCTTTAATCACATCCCTAGAACTGATTCGGCTACATTTATACATATCAATAAATGTGAAGTGATTCCCTGAAGAAAATGTGCACTCAGATCAGATAAAATAAAAATAGTTGGATCAGTTCATGTTTAACGTTGCACTCGTGGCCATTTACCTTCCTGACTGGATGTCATATAACACAATGCAGTCGTCGTTGCCGCTTGATACTGCGTGGTCTCCATTAACACTGTAATCCACACAGTTCACTTTCTCTGACTTAAACTGGTACGTTCTGGCAACCTTAAAATTCCGCAAGACTCTGTCTGTTATTTCCATGGCTCCAAACAAAACTATATTTAAAAAAATGTGAGTTACATCTTTTTCTAATGAAGTTCGAAAATCATTGCTGAAGTAGCATTTGTTTTGACTGGCTTGCTGTTCCCGTTTCCGTAAACCGACAAAAACACAACTCTAACGTGCTATGATTGGTTGTTTTTTCCCACTATCACCAGAGACGGGCGGTGCTCAAATAATAACGACAGATTCTCGAGTTTAAACCGAGCGGGCAGTAAAGATAATTAAAACGAGCAATGCTCCTGCAAACAGGAAACAGAAGAACGACACTAACCGGAAATCTTAAAAATAAAAGCGTAAACATTAAAGGGAACAATTAGCTTTTACTTAAGTTTGAATCTGGAGTTATATTGAAACTACTAATACATTTTGTTCTAAACAATTTTATTTTATTCGTTTTTAGTCAATACATCTTACTTGACTCACCAGATTAGAAAATATGCGTCCTCAGAGCTTCTTTTCGTTGCAACATTATCAATTTCATTTCTGTGCTGTCATAGTTTATGCAAATACCTCTCTCTCTTTATCTCTCTCTTCAACTTACTAAACTATGATTATCTTGATCAAAACGGTTTGGGATCAACCAGAAAACATAAAACGGTTCGAAATTGCATTTAGTGCTCAAAACTTAATTCTTAAGTTTTTTTATTTATTTTATTTATTTTTAATTTTTTGCGAACAACAAATGACTGAAGGTTGCTTTGAAGTCCCCTTGAATTACTTTACTTTGAAAGGCCATACCCGGATGAGAGGGCATGGTTGATTTTCTCGTGGTTGGTGGTATATAGCTAGATTAGCTCCTCCACGTTAAGCTACTATGAACGGCTGTAAAAGATTATCCTCACTGGGTGACCGAGCCTCCGGTCTCTACATTCTGTTCTCGGTGGTCAAATCAAGGATAAGTGGACAAATGTGTCTCAGACGGTGTCAGAGCACCACTAGCAGTCCCGCTCCGGGCTCCGACAGCGGAGAGAAACCCCAGCGACTCAGAGCGATTGACCTGGCCCGGAAGGTCCAGCAACAGAAGGCGACACAAGCAACACCGCCTCCGGTGTCCGGGTCGCAGGGTAGAGTGACTGAGCTGAAACGGTTCAGTCTGCAGCTACAAAACGTTCATCCCAACGTGCTAGCTAAACACCTCAGCAGAAGCGTGCTGTACCAGGATAAAGATGTAGTTCTCATCAATAAACCTTATGGTGTCCCTGTCCAAGGTAACCCAGAGCTGTCTACTCGGTGACATTTAGGTAGCCTTATCCTACATAAAAAGTAGGAAAATATATTACAGTTTAAAATAAACAAAACGTATAATTTTAAAATCAAAATCTAACAAAAAATGTGGTCCAAGTGTTAGAATTTGTATTTAACATTTAAAAGTTATAATCTTGAAATTGTGAATGAACTGACACTAACATTCTGGCTGCTGTCTGAAGTGTAAAATGTTCCACTGAAGCTCGACAGCATGCATTTGTTCTTGTCTCTTTCAGAGCAGTCTGGAGTCACGTCCATCTCCTCGGTGCTTCCTGTTCTCTCAAAAATAATGGATGGGATGAAGGTGAAGTCTGAGTCTCGGCTACTCCCCTGTCTGAGTCTGGAGAAGGGCTCAACAGGAACTCTTTTGCTGGCCAGGAGTGAAGAAGCAGCAGAACACATCCTCACACTGGATAGGAATAACCAAGTGCAGAGGAAATATTGGTAAACCGATGGATCACCAGCATCACAGCAGTTTATATAAAATGCTTTGTAATAACTTGCTTGTTCCTCCTCAGGGTTGTCACAGTTGGTGTTCCTGTACCGTCTGAAGGGCTGATTGATATTCCTGTTATAGAGAAAGAGGTCCCAGGTCCTCAGCCACACTTCAAGGTGCTTCTGATTCTTTTTTTTAAAGTCACTTGATTTGTTAAGACCTAAATCTGCACCAGATGTGGGCCTCAGAATAACAACATTGAGTAAATTATGCAGCTAGTTCATTATTTTTATTTAGGTTTTTAGTTAATAATGAACAGTTGAATATTAAAAGCTTATGGATATGTAACTTTTGTTTCAGATGGCCTTAAGTCCATGTTTCAGAATGAATGAGACCGGTGATGGGCTAACCAAACTCCGACGTCATCGGCAGGCACATCCTGCAGTGACAAAGTACAGAGTCCTGGACAGCAGCAATGGCTGCAGCCTCGTGGAGCTCCAGCCTTTCACCGGTTCGACTGTGATTAATGGGAACAAGTTCCTATAGCAAATCAGTTCAGTGTTTTTCACAGAAAACAAACGTGTACTTTTATTTCATACCGACAGGAGTGAAGCACCAATTGAGGGTTCACATGGCGTTTGCTCTGGCATGTCCCATTCTTGGTGACCATAAATATTCCCACTGGAACAAACTGGCACCACAGGTAATGTGCATTTACAATGGACCAGAGTGGCACCAATGACAATAAGAGGCTTAAAATATATGGTTATTAAAGACAAAATAGGCTATGGTTATAACCGAGACTTTCACAATAACACAGATGAGCTGACTTAACACCACATAGATGGTGTTTCATTAGCACTGTGCTCTAGGCTGTTCTCAAAGTGCTTTAAACAATCAGCACGTTGTACTTTCCCTTCAGTTACAGCAAACATCTTGATTAGTCATTTTACAACATATATAGTATTATGGCAGTAAAGAGGTGTCGCTTATTAGCGTTTTTTTGTTCCATGATTTTACATGCTGATCAATGCTAAAGCCCCAGTGTAGAAAAGGATTCCTCTGAGCTCTTCTAGAGCCGCTTTTCACCACTTTTAAATGCTCCCTTTTAATCTACAGAAACTTCCAGCTCGAGTGCTCAAACGGCTCGGACTGGAGCAGACCAAGATCCGACATCTTCCTCTTCACCTGCACGCGCGACAGCTACTGCTGCCGGGACACAACAACACTGACATCAACGCGTCTTGCCCCCTTCCCAAATACTTCTTACAAACTCTGAAGAGATTAGAATTAACTTTTCCAGATGACAAAGAGGATGAATAAATTCTGCAGTCCCAGTTACTCATGAAATAGGTGAGGCTGCGGCATGTGGAAATAACCATTTAAATGAACTGAACAGGCTGAGTGTCAGCAGCTCTGAAAGTACAGCCTGGTGTTTTACTAATAAATATAAAAAAACATGTTTTAATGTGATCACGTTGTTTTACAGAATGCAGGAACGAAAACATTTCCATCTGTTTCCTCTTTAATATCCTACTATACACACATACATGAAAGAAGTTGTTGGCAAAATTCTGATGGGAGTTCCTAAATATGACCCATGGAGGGAAAAAACAATAGAACACTTGGTTTTAGGAATTTTTGAGGTTCAACTGGAAAACCCCACAGGCCAAATTTAGAGTTAAAAAAAAAAGGCACAAGTTCTTCAGATTTAATAAACATGTTTAAACAGCAGTGAGAATACAAAAAACTGAGCAAATTTATGAGTTTAAATCTATCTGTGCCGGTGGGGAGAAGTTAGACGTGAGCGTAAGATTTTAAACTATCGAATAACTTTATATCATGTTGATAGGACTTCTATATGAAAACATAGCAAATTTGATCAGTTGTATCAATCTTGACCCGAGTCAATCTCGCTCAGCAGGTTCAAAGATTACGTAGCTGGTTTCTAACAAATCCACCAGAAATAAACATCCAACCCATCGGCTGAAAAACCAAGGGGAACGTCTGGAACTAGCCAAAGCAATCAGGATACTCTCCTCAAAAATGTGATTGTTTTAGAAGCTCTCCTGCTTCATTCGATGGCTATAGCTGTATATCAGGATGGGTACTGCATAGTCAATCTGAAGTCCAGTCAATCCCTTTGTGTTAGTTTTCTGGACTAGTGCCAATGATCTCCTGGATCTCTCGGACCACGATGAGTCGAGCCAGCAGGAGTTCCACTTGCTGACTTGTGAGGGGCTGGGGCGAATACCACATCGGACTGTTAGGCGCCACGACAGGCTCAGGGGTCATGTAGTAAGCGTCATTGCGTCCCTTTACACTTTGAGGGCTGGAAGAGAAGTGCAAACAAGATTAAAGGTGTCATTCACTTGTTTTTTCAAAACATTTCCTTTAGTTTCTAGTGAGAATGCTTTGTGAGTGGTTTGTAGAAAATATTAAAGAAAAAAGCTTGTGCTCCTGTTTCAGGGGCATGAAGTTTGTTGGAGTGAGGTGTGGAAAACAACAGGATTTGTGCGTCTTACCCCTAAATATTATGATATGCACACATCTCATCTCTGATTGGCTAACAGAAACACAACCTGATTGCTCTTTCTTGGGTAAAAATGCAACATTGATGTTTTATTTCCACAAATAAGAGAATGTGTTCTGACATGTTGTGGAGTTGCTATTGCTAAAGGTTAGCGTCTACTAGCTGCAACGTGCTCTGCTCTCTTTCCTGTGGTTGCAAGCCATGGCAGGCAGAGCCACAAATGCTTATTTTCCATGTGATGAAGCAGAGACTGGCTTTTTCGGACTCATATCGTTTTCCCATAGATTTTCTTTTGACAGCCAAAGCCGGGAGTACACTGTACGACGTTTTCAGTCTTCCTATTCAGTTCCATTGAAAACTTGTCGCAGGGCAAAGTTCATGAATCATGTTCTCACGCTATGTAGGTCGGTTCAGTGTAAAAAAAAAAGAAACCTGGTAAAGTCTATTGCAGTGATGCAACTTCACATCTATGTAGAATACGTCAATACAAGTGACCTAGCGGCTTATTTACTCCCTACATCGTTTCAGAAAGGCAAACAGCTTTTGATTTTCTTCTTTTTGGTTTAATGTGGACAGCATACACTCAAGGGATTTTGTGATCTCTCAAATCGAGCGAGGAGCACAGCTGAGAAGCCGCTTCATCGCTTGAACTGTTCCAGTGTGCACTGGATTGCGGCGACTGTCGCGAATAAACCTTTCTGCTGCCGTTCCACAACGCTGATGCTTCCAGTGTGCAGTAGTGGTTACCCTCACAAGGGATGAGCAGAATTTAAAAGGCACACTTGGCAGTTTTGCTTGCTTTTAGCACCCCCTAGTGTCCGTTATTAATTCTGAGATCAAAGCAAAAGTGAAACATCTCCCTGCCCCACATTCGTCTTTTTAACACCTTAATCCAGGGATTCCCAAAGTGTGGGGTGCACGAGCTGCCGCTAGGGGGTGCGCGAGGTGAAAACTGTAATGGCAAATGTCACCATTAGCGTAGAAACTCATTTGTGGGTGGGCCAAAGAAAAAGTAAGCGGGCACAATAAATGTAATTGAAAACAAGTATATGTTTGCGCGCGCGCGTGTCCTCATGTGCCCTAGCTTCATAATAACAATGCGCCAAGCTTCAGCACTCTGGCCTGCGCACGCCGATATGTTCCGTCGCGCGCGTGCGTGCCCTCCACATGTGCCCTAGCTTCATAATAACAATGCGCCGAGCTTCAGCACTCTGGCCTGCGCACGCCGATATGTTCCGTATTTGATCATTTTTAACGGTGTTGGAGGAATCTGAAGGTGGCGAGTCATTCTGGCAGATTGTAATTAACACCTGTCTCATGCAGGTGTTCTGACATTGTAAACCTCACACACAGAACATTGTGGATGTAACAAAATAACAAGAAATGATTCCCATTCAGGCTATTAACAGCGCGCTGAAGATCTGAAGTTCAGAGTGCGTCTGTCAGAGGTCAGATGCGTTCCGGCTGAACCACGGCTCACGGGTGCACAAGTGAGCACATCTGGGCTGGGCAGAAGTCATTTTACAACATTGGTTTAAATAGCGCGAGACGCGGTGACTTGAGCGGCTGTGCCGCGCGCGCGTGCACACACACGCACACAGATTCAATAAGCGCACACGCTGCTTTAACTCCGGCGCGCCGTCAGACTGAAGGCAGAAATGAGTGCTGCCTCCACCGTGATAAAAACTTTTAAGTTGTCCCCTATTGACATTTGATTACGCACAAGTAGGTGACCAGTTCAGGTTTACGCAGAGCAGAAGGAAGGAGAGCGCTCTGGCCGCACAGGTTAAACGTTCCTAAACCGTTAAATTGCATTGTTTATGTGCTACCTGGGCACTCTAAATATTTATTTAATATTAAATCAAAGGAAATTGTAATGATATCGAATGTTTATTAATTACTATTTAAAAAATGAAAGTGATGGGGAATTTTTTTTAACCCTGTCTGTTTAGCTTGACATCTGATATATATATATATATATATATATATATATACAGAGAGAGAGAGAGAGAGCCATGCCCCGATGTGGGGGCGGGGGGTTGCGTCGACATGGTCGGGACATAGAAGGGGGTGCGCGGCTAAATAAGTTTGGGAACCACTGCCTTAATCGAACAGCTGAAATGTCTCCCCAGCCTTAGTGTTGACAGGATCGGTTCATCACTAAATCAAACAAATCAGCAGTGTTAGAAGAAGACTCCAGCTCCACCATATCATCAGCTCTGCTCCACACCACAGCTCCCAAGAAACCGTGAATTTGCAATTGCAGTATTCTCGTCACGGAGGACAGTGTGGTCTGTGTGACATTTGAATAACCCTGTAAAAGGGTCCTTTTAACACATGCTGGCTCAAGAAAATTATTTTAAAAACATGAACAATTTGCACACTATGCCTTTAAAACCCAGATAGACAGCCAGTAGCTGTCTATTGCCCCACGTACACTACACAACAACTTGACCCGATCTCAACTCACAGTGACCAGTTGCCCTAAACACCTTTTCAGTGATTGAGATTTTTAATTCAGTTTTGAAGGGTTTGATAGCACTCACCATTTGAAGAGGTAAAAGTCGTAAAGTTTAATTGGACAGCGGAGTGGGTTCTCAGGATCTTCAATCTGCTCTTCATACATGTCATCAGTTCCTGTAAGAAAAGTGACGTAACGGTTAAAAGCGGTTATTCTGAACAAAGAGCATGGACCCTCAGAATGTGCATGTGTGGGAGGTGGGGTTGAGCACCTTTATGCCCGGCACTGTGTTGACTCTGGGTTTTCAGAAGGCGAATACTGGTTGCCTTGTCCTTGGCGTTTGTGGGGTTCTTCCTCGTGTGTCTCAAGACCTTCGAGAAAGCTACTTTCATGTGCTGTTCAGGTGTTGTCAGGCGAAAATATCTGCAAACAACACGTGTGACAACATTTTACATCTAAAATCTGGGGAGCAAATTCAGGCAGTCCAGGTGTGAGGACTCACTTAGTGTTGAAATACATTAGAGTTGTAAGTAATGTGGCCGGCGAGTGAGCGCCCAGCTGTTTACACTCCCACAACATCTCCTCAGTCACATGGCTTGGAATGATATAACCTGAGAGGGTGGAGAAACAAATTTAGTTTAATACTTAAAAATGGTAAAACAAAAGAAACGCCTAAAACTACACGCTGCCCCACCTAAAGGATGGATGCTGGGTTTCCAGTCTTGCAAGAGTTTGTGTATACTCTCACAAAAACGTGTGTAGTAAGGATCGGAGAAAATATCGTCCACACGTCCATTATCGGACAGATACTAGAAAACAAAACATTTGATTGAATTTAGACAATTTTTATGCACGGTTGACTTTTAAAAATTATTTTTCACAGCTTCATTTTGACTATTTGGAAGATTGTTATATTTACTCTAATCTGCTTCCTGAAGGACCTCTGTTCTGAGAAACAGTTTGTCTGACCAGCTAACGGTTCATCAGAGCCCAGCCAAGACCTCTGAACAACTGCCCTTCAGGAATTTATCACTTTCTCATGGAAACACTTCAAAATGGCAGAAAGATTGCTTAAAGTTTCAGGATACAAACCTTCTGTATACACAAGAACACGTAATATAGAACATCAGGGGCCAGTTGCTCTTCATCGGATCCTCGTGCTTCCTGAGTCATCAGAGACAGACCCAAGTTGAGCTCCGCAACAGCGCTGGAAACCAAGTCCTCCTGAAAGCGCAGAGGCTGGCGGCCTGAGCACAACGAGAGAAGGACGGGACAAAACAACGTCTGAGTGTAAAGTTAGAACATTTAATATCCTGTCAAGAACAGTTTTAACTCACGTCCAATTGGTGCCAGTTTTGTTTTTTCCTGTAAGCTTAGCTCAGCGTTTTTTCGCTTGGCCCATAAGCACCACACCTCCAGGCCCTCCTCTGGTTTCAGAGAGACGGGAACCAGGATCTCTGTAGGCGGTTCGGCGTCTGCCTCAGTCTCCACTTGGGTCTTAGAGAAACCAAAAGAACAACGTAATGTGAGAAAAAAATCCTAATGAATGGGAGAGATTAAAGCATCATCATTTAAGTTTAATCATTTAGATAATTCGTTGTAACTGAACTTCTCTTCCCAGCCCTGAGCAAGGCTGGAAGGTGAAGCCCATTTCTAACCTGCAGATGGAGCTGCTGCTCTTGTCCCTCTCCTTGGCACTGCTGCTGACTTGGGTCCCATATGTGCACCGACTGTGTGGTGTTGTAAGTCCCTCCTACGGTCTGAACAGCCACGGGGATGTGGATATTCCCGTTCATAAACTGTGCAGGCAACAGGGTCTGTACAATTTCCTCCTGCGTTGTGACAGAGGCTGACTGAACATCTGTGGACCTTGATGCACAGCTGGAGGGTACCTTGTCCTTGCCGTTGCTGGTGGTAACCTGCACCGTGCTATATGCATCCTGTGGTATAGCGATGTGGGTTACGCCCTGCTGCTGTGGAGTGGAGTACACGGGAATGGTCCAGGTCTCGCCTGTGGGACCTGTGATTGTTCCAGTTGTGCTGTACAGCTGAGCACTGTCAACCGTCAGCAAATCTGGTCGGAGGGACACGTAACTCTGCTGCTGGCCTTGAGGTATGGTCAGAACTGTGGCTAACTGCTGCCCCTGTGGCACGGCATAGGAAACAGCAAGGGGTAGATCCACCTTGCGCTTCTTAGCTGGTTGGAGAACAGTTGCAATGGCACCGGGCCTCCTCTCCGCTTCCCTGGGAGACTCCTGTTGCTGGGAAGGAGACATGGCCTCTATGGTCTGGATCTGGATCTGTTGCCCACCTTGCAGCTGAATCTGCTGGCCAGCCTGCAGCTGAATTTGCTGTCCTCCTGGGAGCTGAATGTGTTGTGTTCCTTGCAGCTGGATTTGTTCACCACTAGACAGCTGGATTTGCTGTCCTCCAGCAACAGCTGCAATGAGTTGAGCTTGAATCTGGGAAATAGTCAGCACGGTCACCAAATAGCACTACATGACCAGACTTTCTACAGACGACTGACACGGTTCCTATACCTGTTGTTGCTGTTCCTCTGTGAGCTCTCCCGGCTGTACCAGCTGGGCTGTTGAGAGTCCCTGCAGGTCCTCCTGAGTGGGAGAAGCCACCTGAAGAACCTGTCCAACCATCTGGCCTTGCTGTTCCTGGATCTGAACCTGACACAAAGAGGGAGGGGGGTCAAATATTACAAACACACTAGCAAAAACACCAGTAAATGATCAGATTGATGCTTTGATCCACTTAGGAAAACAGTTTTGTCTTAGTAATAAAAATAAAAACAGCAACAGTACAAAAGGCAGAAGCCAGAAATAAGCTGAATTATGTAATAATAATAAAATTCTGATGAACAAAATTAGGCTACTCAAACATCTTACTGGGGAAATATTTTGTTAAAAATAACTATATTTTGACATCACCTTAAAATTGAAGTTTCAATTCAAACATTTATCTCTTCATCAGTGTTTTCTACTGCATCAGCACTTCCTTTAGCCTACTGACTCACACACGCACCACACAGCAGCTGCACTGTTTGTTTTATTGTTGACAGTGAGTAACAATGAGGTGTCTACACCCAGACAACCCAACCGGTTATTTCATTTTTGAAGAAGTACAAAAACGTGAGAAGCCTGCCTGCACGTGAAGTTGCTGTTCGGCCCCTTGGTGTACAGCCATCTGGGGTGGCAGCTCTGTTGAGGTCACTTGCACCTGTCAGAAACACATTCATGCATTAAATCAAGCATTACAATGAAAATGTTTTAGGACCAACATTGTGTTAAATGCTTGGAGTACAACATAAACTCAAAACCAAATACTAGCAGGGGTTGATTACAAAGCAGGTTTGCAGATCAAATCGTAAACTGGTAAATACAAATGATCTTCCCACTAAAGAGGTCTAAAATGGGTCTTACTGGGCAGGCCAGTTCCAGGAGTGATCCAGCCACCTCTGTGCTGTCTGCATAGACACAGTTGGTCCCCTGCTGCTGATACACCATGGCTGTGGTGGTGGTCGCTTCTTCCTGCTGGCTGAACTCCTGCAGCACCTCTGGGCCTTTGGCAAGAGAATCCAGAAACTCCTTCATCTTGTGCTGAGGCACAGTGCGGGCCTTCTGTCGCACATATTCGTCAAAGGACACCACCCCACCCTCCTGTTCGTTCATCTTCACTGGACCTGAATAATGATAATGTTGCTTTTATGTCATTTGACAACTAAACTCAGTTCAAACAGCTTATATTTTTTAATGCCAGTGTTTAATGACATGCGTCTTAAAAATGGTATAAAGAGTAATACGTTGGTTTAAAGATTAATACATGATAGTAGTTACGGTATACATATTTAATAGTTTCATATTTTAAGTCAAGCTTTGGGGGCGTTAGAAAATAAAGCAAACATCTGTAATTAAATTTATTTAAAATGAGGCTAACGCTGTAGTTAACTATTTTTGTTGACTTTGCAGACAAATGCTGAAATTTAAGCTTGTTATTTTTAACTGTGTAGTTTAATAACCTAAGTAACCAAAAGTATGTTTGCCCTGAAGTGTTTTTGATTGACTAGCAGCAGTATTTACATTAAAGCTAGGTGTTAGCATGCTAGCTTTCCGATGTTAGCAAGGCGCTGTTTGAACACAGCACATAAGGATATTGATCTGCCTGGCACATGTTAGCTCTCCTCAACACTACCAAACATAAATGTCAAGATAACTAAGTTATACGACTAAATAACAACATTAGGTCAAAAACAAGCATCAGAGCAACACTCCATTCATTTCAACCACACGACGCTAGCTAGTCGCTGTGCTAAACGCTAGGTAGCTAACCGTTCTGGATCCTGTCATGCTACCTTAAATAAAACGAAATCCTCTCCTTTCCGCCAAGGCACGGTGTTTAAAACTAAAAAGCCGATAAACGTCTAACAGCTACCACCAGCATGCCACACATTCCCACAGCATAGCGCTACGAAGCAGCTGCGATGTTCCGCAAACAACGTTGCGTTTCCACAGCCGCGGTAAAATAAAACTGCAGCAGGCAACGGGCGAAGCCTCTGACGTCTGCTTATTTTACAGGCTGAGTTCCAGGCTGCTACCGTCGGTGGGCATAATGGGTCCCCACCTCTTGCAAAGCACGGATTTATTAAACCCCACACACATTACACCTCTTTACTATCCCGCGGTCTTCGTTTGAAAAAAGAAAATAGACATTTAGTGTTAGTCCAGACGATATACAATGTGGGAAGTAGTACAGGCCTAGAAAAGAGCGCTACGGGCCGAAAACAACCATAACCATGCGACCAAAATAAACCAAAATATAGCCACGGTACGACAAGGCACGAGTAACTTGCCATCCAATAAATTCGCCTGTTTCCACCAAATACAGTAGTTAATAAAAATACAGTACAATATTTTGGTGTAACTGTCCTATAAATCGCAAATTATATCCAGATGATTAACCAAGATGCGTACTGTTAAGAAAAAACAGTTAGTTGGACCTCAATTTTGCTGAAAAGTGTTTAAACTATATGGATTATAGATTGTTATGGATATGCAAGTGATTTAACTTTTAATTGACGTTTAATACGGCAGCATCTATTAAAAATACTCAAAATCATTCAAAATCTGATGCACAGCTGAGCTGATACATTGTTGGACTACTTTCTACGTTTTCTCTGTTGAATCCTGGGAAACATTTGGCCGCATGTCCCTTTAACAGGATTTAACTTCCCCAGTCTGCCTTAAAGAGCCAGGCATGTGCTGCTGAGGGCGTCCCCCTGCTTGCCTCACAACAAACTGCCCCGCGCTGCTCTTAAGGTGGACTGAGACAGATGTGCTCTCCGAATAGGCCGTGTGCTTCATATGCTGGATAGGAAAGAGTTAATTCCCACTCTCGTTACAGGCTAACAACGATTCTGCATGGGTTTTTATTGTAAAGTGATAAAGGTAAATATATAATTTTGCATCTGTTTTTGTGTAATAAAATTAACATTCTTGCTATTGACAAAATATGTATAATTTATTATCTTGAATATTTTTGTACACATAACGCGTCACGTCGATCAAATACATGTCATCATGACACATCTTATTTACCTGTGTGTCTGATTTGGCTCCCATTTTCTCTTCACCTGACGTGTGCCACTAAGAATCTTAAAGTAATCCATTGGAGCAGGGATTGAACTAAAACAGCTGTTGTAAAAACACAGGTCAGGACTGCAAGTTTTAATTAACATTACTTTAAAAGCAAATATCTATTCAAATAATAGATTTCTTTTCCCAATCATGCATTAATACTTAAAAAAAGAGCAAAGTATAGCCTAAGAGGCATAAAAGCTGGTCTTGGCTGCTAATACGGGAAGGTGCCAACCAAGTAACCATCTGGTGCAGTAAGAGGACTAAGACACCAGCTTGAGGGTTTACAGGTGAGTGTGGCTGTGAACTCATTGAGAGCACTGTGATGTTTCTGCAGCACCTAAGAAGCAAGAGCCTGGTTGGTGTGTTGCAGCTATGAAGACCTGCAGCCTCTGACATACTGGAGGGGAATGTAGAAGATTGGCATACACAACAGGTATATCAAAGTTTTATCACTAACAAAAAATGTAAATGCTAATTATTAAATAAAAGTAACATAAATTTGTGAAGTTGTTTATGAACAAAACTAAAGCTTTGCTCATTTTCTGAATAAATGTCAAAAGAATGTATTTAGTTTTGAATACTCAACATTTTCTGACTTTGATTTTGTGTTTGAAAGTTTAACATTTAAACTTGCCTGATATTGCATGAAGTCAGCTAACCTGTTTATAAGACTTTGAAGAGAAAAGAATAACTAGATCACTGTTATTGTTTGTAAAACACCAGGTATCATTTCCATAAAGTGACAGAAGCAGTTTTATTTATGACTCAAAAGACACAGACGGATTAGAATGGGTCATAATGTGAACCTTCATATTCTTGACTTTATGCATTTTGTTGTTTTTAACCTATCACCACAAATGTTGTGGAGTGTGCTTACCTTCTGGATTACACAGGGAATTACACAGTATTAAAACACAGGATAATCCGGGAATTTGTGTGATTCCTGACCTGGATTCAACCTTTAACGTCTTTCTATTATCAACATTTGAACCGTCGAACAGTAAAGATTTATCATCCACTTTAGCTGTCTGAAATAATATTTATGTGCTAGATTCTGTCAATCTGCCTCATAAACTTGAATTTTGAGACATCAAGAGTGTCATTTGTTATGGTTGGTTTGGATTTTTGGATAATTTCATTACAGGAGTTGTGGCCTGAGTGACTGGGTTGAACGTAATGACACAAAAGTATTATTTATGAAGTCATTTTTCACATATTCTTTCATTTGAAACTTTAAACTATAGTTTCTGTGTTCATAAATACATGGGAACAACTTTTAACTCTTCCTCTTCTCTGTAGGCTTTGCTTTTCAACAATGGAGAGTCAATTCATTCTTTTCATCACTTTAATTGCATCTTTTTGCTCATTTGGGAGCCTTTTCCCAACTCAACACTTACTCAGCATCTCTGATTCAGTCAAGATAACTCAGATCCCAAGTAAAAACAATAATGATGTGTACTATGAAACCAGTGATGAGATCTTACACTCAGAAAACTTTATGGAGGGCAGTGGATTTAGTGCTTGGGGAGAGAATTCATCACAACTCAGTAATGACAGCAGAAACCAAGGAAAACCTGAGCGGCTGAGCCATGAAAACAATTCTGGGTTTGGAATCGCATTAACTACAAGACCAGCACTTAGAGTCCACTCCTCAGAGGTTCACAACCATAGAGCTCATTCAGTTGGAGGATCAACTCTCTCCTCTGTGAGCTCAGAAGAAGCTCCTCTGGAAAACATCCACATAACAACCAAGGAACAACTAAAGAGAAGTCATTCATCCACTTCTCTGAATGGTGAGTAAACTATATAGGGGTGTGTATTGGTGATAAGATTTATTAGCCCCATAAGTGGAAAATGTGCTTTATCACAACATCACACATTACAGTACAAGGGAGACGATATGGTATATTGTGTTACTGTCAGTTTGGGACAGCAGTAGCTCAGGAGGTAGAGCAGGTTTTACAGTAATTGGAAGGTTGCAGGTTCGATCCCAGCACCCACCATTGAATGCTGCTGTTGTGTCCTTGGGCAAGGCACTTACTCCACCTTGCCAGCTGGTGGTGGTCGGAGGGACTGGTGGCACCTGTGTATAGCAGGCCTTGTCTCTGTCAGTGCACTCCAGGGCAGCTGTGGCTACATCGTAGCTCATCCCCTCCAGCGAGTGAATGGGTGAATGGCGGATTGACAGATGAAATTTCCAATCTTTAAGACTGAATTCAATGGAAAACTCAGGTCAGACGCTTGCAAGAAACATCCAGTGTTTTAGGGAGTCTTAAGTCAAGCCCATCTACTTCTGGACCATGGGTCCCCGGATACAAAAAAACAAAAATGAATGCAAGTCAATGAGGCCATAGTTATTTTCTAATCCCATTTGATGTGGTCCATGTATTTCACATATGATGACTGTGATTTATATAAACACATTTTGATGCAAAGAAAGCACTTATTTTCAAACAACTGCAAAAGTTATTATAGGCTTTGTGTGAAAAGACGTGTAGGACTACAAATGTTCATCACACCAAATTGATGTCATTGAACCAGAAATGGAGAAGAGAAGATTTAACAAGCTTCGAATCCTTAAATTAGAAATTTTTACAAGCTAATGAATCGTAAATTACATGACAGACATAGTCAAAACACACACAATTACTTTTAAGTTAAATTGAAGTACAACATATGTGCGATTCAGGGTATAAGGCAAAGCAGATTAGAAAATAGCTTTTATAGCCCCATTCACTTTTTCTTTGTTCTGGGGACCCATGAGCCGACTGGAAGGGGAGGAGACTTAGGCTCCTTTTTACAATTGATAGAAATACGTAGAAGCCCCATTGGGCATTGGAGAGTATAACTGCGTTGCCACCATACTGAATGGGTTCCTCACCCTCCAAACCCAACTGGAGTCAACTGGAGTGAGCAACTCTTCCGTTTTTTTAAACAACCGGCGCACTTATGAAAACAGATCTTGTGGGATTACAGTTGACTTTTCTAGCCTACCTGTTGGGATTTTATATTTTAATTTATGTTGTTTAATTATATTTAAATTATCATGCCATACAATATGTCTGATTTTGTGAAAAAGCATAATAATAAAATGTGTTTTTTAAGTTGGGTAAGTACCTTCCTCAATAAAAATAAATGCACTGGGGGCAAATTGAGACCCATCTAAGATGGCGGCTAGCCACTATGGCAGCTCCAATAAGCAGCTCCAGTCCATGGGGCTCTACATATATGATGGCCCGCAACCTCAGTACTCCCACTGCGCCCTACGGTCTTCTGTGAAGGACACTTGAATGAAGTGCGCAGTAAACCTTCAAGTGCGTGGTACAAAAGTGTGCAAATAAGTTTCGAATTGAGACAGGGAGCATTGAGTCCTCGACTGCAACGCATGCCCAGATGCTGGTTGTTGTGCTACTTAAAAAAAAAAAAAAAAAAAAATAACGTTATTTAAAATAAATTTACTTACATTGCTGCTTTGTCTAAAACATTCAGAGCATCAAATAATCATCCTAAAATGAACTACTTTCATTTGAAATTGCATATTTTCAGAAAAAGCATGTAAGCCTTTTCTCTTGCAGCAATAGATTGTGGGCAATATCCGCGAAGTGCGGATCAAGGGTGCAAAAGGGGCATTAAAAAACTTCCTCACTTGAGAATCGGGACACCCAATGCACTTGCACCTCTGGCTGGCTGGCTCATGCAAATGAAGGGAGTAAGTGTGGACGTTTGAGTATTGGGATTGGCCGGTGTCTGTGCCTTTTACAAGGTTTTCTTGCTTATTCCAAATGAAGTTGGGAAAAACTGCTGCCACCTAGATGTCGGAGTTTGAATTGCTCCACACACAATTAATACAGTAAATGTTAGGATGTAAATTCTCAATTAGAAAAACCATACAGTTTTTTAATATAGATTCAGTATCATAACACAAGCATATCCATCCATTTCCTGTACTCGCTTATCCTTGCGATGTTGCCAGCAGTCTTTGGGCAGGCGTGGCACACCCTGGACAGGTTGCCAGTCCATCGCAAGGCAACACAGAGACACACAGGACAAACAGCCATGCACGCACAAACACACGCCTAAGGGCAATTCAGAGAGACCAATCAACCTGACAGTCATGTTTTTGGACTTTGGAGGAAGCCGTAGCACCCGGAGAGAACCCACGCATGCACAGGAAGAACATGCCTTGCAGAATGGCCCCAGGCCAGGATTTGAATCCAGGACCTCCTTGCTGAAATGCAACAACGCTAGCCACTGCACCACTGTAGAGCCCGTTGCCATATTTCAGTCTATCTATATTTTCTTACATCTCTATATCTAAAATTGAATGGACACTGTTGGTCTCATAAATCTGGGTGTGCAAGGGTTTCCTGCAAAAGCTACATTTTTCTTTAAGTTGATGGAAGTGTAGTGGTGCCAAATTGGAAAAACTAACAATCAAATTTTGTGATTCCAAAAATAAGAATTGCTTATTTATCTTTCAGGTGGAAACAACCCCAGAGTCTCCGTCCAAACCAGCATCTTTACCTTCATGAACAACCCAAGCCAGTCAGATCTCACACGTCCCTGTGTTTTCGGAGTCACTCCCTGTCCTGGTTTTAACAGCTTTAATGGCACCACTCTGCTCTGGGATGACATGAAGCGCACACTGGCGTTTGCCTGGGAGCTGCATGTTTATGGATCTGCTGGCCTTTTCGTGCTGATGGCAGCTCTAGCCGTTTTGGGAATGGCTAAAGGGTGCACTCTTCCTCACCCCCTAAGTGACAACTTAACGCTGTCAAACCTTCTTCTGTTCATTAGTGGAGCTTTACGCACCACTCTCCTTCTCCTGGATCCCTATGGAACCTGTCAGTTCCTGCCTCATGCCATGCTAGTGGCACTACAAAATGTTCCCCTGCATCTTCTTCTGTGGGCACAGGTTGTCCTCACCCTAGTCACACTCAAAGGGTTAAAGTTGATCCTTTTCCCATCCAAGTTGCAGTACCCATGGCTGGTTGGATGGCTCAGTGTTTCCCACTGCACAGGATTACTTGTAGCAGACCTGTACTCCTCAGCTTTGCCCCCAGCTCTTCCTCTCTTGTTGCAGACAGTCTCTCTTTGCTGGGGCATCCCTTTTTGTTTGGGGATTTTCACCAAATCCCTTTCTAATCTCCAATCCTTACCCAGCTCCACTTTCCCACAGTGGATTCCTTCACAAAGGACAGGGAGGTTAGGCAAACGAGTGATAGCAGTGTGCTCCTTCCTTGGGGTGTTGTGCTGCAGCCTTCAGATGTATAGTCTTCTCTGGCTTTATGGCTTACTGGGGAACTGGAGGCGCTTTGGTTGGGGCTGGTGGCTCACACAGTTTTGGGCCAGAATCCTTGAGTTGGCATGGGCGTTCTCCATGCTGTTTCTGGGTTCATGGATCTTCTGGACACCATTGAGGGGTCACACAAGAGGTGATCACTGGCTAGGTAGAGATGAGGTCTCCAAAAGGGTAGACAAGAAAAGCTTGTGGGATAAGATCTTGGACAGCATGCAGAGAGGCTCACTGAAAAAGTCAGAGAAGTCCTGGGAAGAACTGATGCCAAATAACTGGGTGAAGTATAACTTGTCTCGAACAGGAATCAGCAATGCTACATATATTGATGAACCATCTGTCATTAAACCAGAATACAACTCTGATCCTGTCAGCAGCAGCTCTGACTCTCAGACCGCCTTCCTGTGGCAAAAGGTGGGTGAACGAGAATGTGTTCTCTCACTTATAGAATTTGACATGCGGCCCCCGTCCCCTATTAACCTCAGACGCAGCATTGACAACGCCCTTCATCACAGCCAGTTTGTAGCAGGAGGTGCATTTACTCCCCCACCTACCTCCTGGACACTGTCTGCAGGGTCAGAAGGGGACAGCGGTCCAACAACGCTACCTCCAGCTTATGCTGGCTACAAATGGATGCTGGATGCAGAATCCATTTCTGCATCTCTAGACCACTTCCAGACAAGAGAGCCTATGCAGGCAGTAAGTGCTACACCTGGTTCTGATGGCAACATTGGGTCTCCAGCTGCTGGCAAAGAGGGAGAAGAATTTCAAGCAGTGATGCATCAACAGGACTGGTCTGAGGATGACATCACAGACCTCTGAACTCACCACCACCACCACTGATCAGTCTGCTTTATGAACTCTTTTAGGACATAGTTTAATTTGAGTGTGTTCATTAAGATGGTCTAATTTTGATTTAAAGAGATGAACATGCAAAACTCCTGCACTTGAGCCACTGCAGCCACTGTCACTCAGCAATACTTTTAACATGAGTTTTGGGAAGTAGAAAAAGTTTTAAAGGGATACTTCACAACGTTTTCATATTTTTAAATCATTTTCTTTATCCAGTATGTGCTACTGACCATTTGCAGGGCTAATGAAAGGCCACCCAGTCCCTATCGCCCCCTGTGGCCAGAATATTCCACTTGCATCTTCGAACTGGTGGGCTGCTCTGGTTGGGACTTTGAAATGGAGCTGACATACTACCTAGCACTGCAGTCTGCTTCCAGCACGTTTCCTGCATGTTTTAAATCATGAACGCAGCTGGTTTGTTTAATTTAGTGATAGGAAGGCTGGGAGACATTCCAGCTGTTAGATTAAGGTGTTAAAAAGACAAACGCACAGCGAGGAGATAAGTTTTGCTTTCAGTTCTTCAAACGGACACTAGGGGTGCTAAAAGCGCACCAAAACTGTCTAGTTTCCCTTTAACTTCTTGTGGTTACTTTGGTGTCTTGTCGATATGTGCTTTATGTTATAGAACACCTTAATCCACAAGGACAGTATTAAAATGGCAAATGTTTATTCTTTGAAGATAATATGAGATTTTCATGTGAGTTAAATAAATATTGTGCGTGTGTTATTTATGTAAAAACAATAAAAAACAAGTTTTTTTAAATTTTCAAGTCTAGTCTAAACTTGTCTTGAAGGTATAGATGGAAACGACTTTGCCTACTTTTTGCTTCAGATTTGTGTGATGTTTTTACAGGTTTTGTAAATAAATACACTTTGAATCTTATTGAATTCTGATGACTGCTTTTGGGACACAAACTGATAAAAAATGAACAACTATCGCATACATATTTGTATTTCACAAGTTATATACATAGATTTTAATCTAAATATGTAAATGTGATATATTTAAATGACATTTTAAATATTTAATAGAAAAATTAGCCTATTGAAGCTATTGTGGTGAAATATAACAATTTCTACAGTAGTAGTCTCTTTTTTAAATGTTTTTTCATCTTTAATTGGAAAAAATGCTCCTCTGTTTTTGCTAATTAGTTCGAGCTATTTGCTAAATATGAAGTTTCACGTGTCCCTGTACAAATAAACATTCATAAATCCATTTTCTGAAATCGCTTGTCCATGTAGGGTCGCGGGGGAGGGGGGTGCTGGTGCCTATCTCCAGCGGTCAATGGGCAATCAGGCGGGGTACACCCTGGACAGAGAGCCAGTCCATTGCAGGTTAAATAAACAACAAATAAACATTCACTTAAATTTTCCATACTTTTTTATTTTACACCTAAACGCAACACGTTCTTCTCACCGGCGTCTGCTTTAACAGGTGCGCCCTGTGACGTAACTGGCTGATTGGTCAATTAATTTCACACTATATGTGGCTTGAATCGCGATAGTTTCTGTCTTTGTTGTTTGCTCAACTTTTCAAATTAAGCACACTTCTTACATAAACCCACAGGAGGTGTGATGCATTGGAGAAATCATTTGTTGTGTTTCTTTATGACTCTTCTAATGTCCTTCAAACTCTGTAAAGCACGAGCCGATGAAGAGGAGGAGAGGAAGGTGGAAGGTGCTCATGTCCTGAGTCACGTGGAGTCTGGTTCAACTTTCGCATCTGCGGTTTTGCCTCGACCCGGTTCACTTAAGTTTAAACAGGAACACCAAGGTTTGTTTAATTTATGTTCTTGCACACTTGCACAGGTTGTATTTGACGTTATTTACCTGTTTTACGTCAGTGTTCTTTAAAAGTCACGTTACAATTGCATTTAAATGAACTTATGTTCACTTAAATGTTGATAAAGTTAAGTGTCCAAAGCATCTGGAACTAAACCATTGCTCAATTAAACAGCTACATTTTCTTATTTTAGTGAATTAACTCAAGGCCTATAGAAAAATTATAAAAAGTTCAGTGAAGAAAATAAATGGTTAAATTATTTAAAAACATTTGTCGCCCCCTAGTTGCGGGGTAGTCCATTGGTTAATGCACCTGGGTTTTTTTCTTTTGCCATGAGCTGACGCTGGTTCGAGTCCTGATGGTGTCGGCAGTAATTTACTTAGCCAGTTGAAGCTGATTTAATTATATTGTAGTTTTATTGGTTGCTTTCTGCGAAATATTTAGTGTCTCTAAAGATCTTTGAATTTGGTCATTTCCAAGCAGCATTTTAGTTGATGCTCACCTCACGTGGACTCACACAGGTTTCAGGTAGGCAGAACGTCTTGTTCTTTCAACTATTTTAACTTTCTTGGTGTTTCCAGTGTCTCAACGTGATTTGGCTGCAAAACTAAAGCTAATGAATCCATCAGTTCAATGTGGCAACGACCGGATGACCCTGACAGTCAAACGGACTAGAGCTTCACATTTTCTAGTGGATACTGGTTAGTTGTGTATTTCTTACAAGAGCTGGAAATGTTGGTTTACACCCAATAAGTATTTCTTTCTTCAATGTAAAACAGGTGAAGAGCCTCTGACCCCCCTTGCTCAGATGCCGTCTACATGTGGCTTCTCTGTGAGGAGATCTCGCCGAGATGTGCAGTATGCTGCATCCTATCAGAGCTGTCATGTCAGCAAGGAGGTATGGTCCACCTGCACTTCCAGAGCTGTCACATTAAGTCCTCTAACCAATGAAAGGACGTTTTCCTCCTGTAGGATAGCGATTACGTCCTACCGTTGCTTTTTCGGGGGGCTCCTATGACCATGTCTTGCCCCAACATGCTGACGTCACCCGCTGTTGTCTGCTTCCCATCTAAGATGGTGGTGAAGCTTGGTGGAGTTGCAGCAAAGGATCTCAAACTAAAGGGTAGGAGATTGTACCATACTGTCATCTCGCAGCTCTAGTGAAATGTTTTAATCTTAAATGTATCAATGCTGTTGCAGTGTCTGGAACATGGCAGCCTTTATCATCAGCCTGCAGCAGCTGTGGAGTGACTTTTAAAGAGGTGTCTGGAGAAGTGGCTCTGATTGTACCATACAGCAGAGACTTGTGTGTAGAGATGAAGGTATGATGGTCAGACATGGAAGCTGACATAAATGGACATCTTTGACTGACTGTTATACATTTTTGCAGGATGGGGAGTACTTCCTTTCTCTCCAGTGGGCAGATTTTGAGCTCCTAACCACATGCCCTCCGGTTCCAAGCACAGACTCTACAACTGAAACTGCACCACCTAGTGGCAACAATAAGTTCCAGCATCATCCTCAGCACCCTTATATGCAACAGTTTGCTCAAATCGAGCAGCCCTGGCCAACACAGAGTCCTGCACTTGCACCTGTGCCTTCGCTGCCACCGCTTTTTGTTGTTACTGCGAATTCTCCTGAAAACCAGAAAATCCCAGAAGCTCAGAGCCCCGCTTTATCATTCATGCCACAGTTGTCCCAGTTCTTTGTACTTCCCAGAGCTGAATCACCACCACAGCTTTCTGTAAATGATGCTGTAAAACAGGTTCAGTTTCATCAGATGTCAAAGTCACCTTCATATCAGGTTCCTGTTTACCCAGAATTCCCTATGGTACCTGGAACTTTCCAACCCATAACCTCATCTCCTCTTCCTTCTGCCACTAGCACAGAGACTCCAGTAGCTGCACCTGCAGCAGTGAACAAGGAGAACCATCAGCTTTATGTACCACTGCAGTTCCCAGGGCTCCCTCAGCACCTTTTTCCAACATTCCTTAAACACCCATTGCCTTCAAATGATGACACGCAAGCTGTTGAGCCCAAATCTGGAACTGAGGAATTGAAACCACAACACCTCCATCCACATATCTTCCAGTTCCCCATGTTGTATTCTTCTCTTGACTATCCTTCTCAGGGACAGAATGCTTTCATTCCAACTCCTGTGCCTGCTCCAGCTACAATCCCAGCCAATTCAGGTCCCACGAAGACAATCGTATCTTTTGAAAACTCATTTTATCAGCCACACCCTTACATACCAGTGTACTTCGTTCCTGAACAGGCGTCCATGCCTGTGTTTCTTCCACCTCCACCCAATCCTCAGGCACAGCCAGTTCCATTGGATCAACACAATCACAAACCCGTCTACCATCCGATGCAATCGTTTTACCCTTTCCTCCCCGATCAGAGACATATGGTGCTCACAGGAAGCTGATGACACTTCTGGACTTGGTAGACAAAGCATAACTTTAGAGGTTTCTTTTTAGAAAACTATTATAAATAAATAAAACATTGTACTAAAAGCATGTTTCGGGTCAAAAATCAGTTCTCTATAATTTAATATGCCAGAATGCCAACATGTAAATGGGGGGGTAGAATAAAGGGTGACAAAATCTGCAAGATTACTGACTTGGTCCTTGTGTGGGTGTGTATGAAAACCTTTTTGATTAATTTAGTAGTTGGGTTGATTTGTGTATGTGTTCTTGTAAATGTAATTACTTTTTGTTGTTTAGCCCATTAAAATAATAGAAAACAGTAGTTTTAAAGCACAGGTGTTTCTAGGGGTGGGGCCATATGGGTTCCTGCTGAAATCTGATTCCCTAAAGTGCCCTGGTTGTCACTCAGTTGGATACAATTCCAAGTCCAAACACTAGTAGTGCTATTTAGCCAAATTGGAATTTCTAATGTCAAAATGTGCGCAAAGATGTTGAACTAATACTTGGCTCCTATAAATATTGTGGCCCTTTGGTGGCCCCATTCTAAAAATACAAAATCTGCCGCTGTTTAAAGTCCTTCAAGTTTGTGTCCTACTTGGATCACTTTCTAAAACATTTCACTTTTGATGGGAGGAAATAATCTTTGTACTCATTTAATTATTTGCATGTTTACACTAAATGTAGATTTGCTAACTTTTTCTGGTTAAGTGTCACAGTAGCTTGTAGGAGTAAGAAATTGAAAGCAAAATCATAAATTATGTATTTAAATAAATGGAAATGTTGAAATTCTGTATACTAAAATTGGACTCAAGGGTAGGGGAGAAATTAAAAACTGCGAATGTTGCATAACCAAATTAGAAAATGATGAATGGCTTGAGAAAAATACATTTTTAACATTACCTCCTCTTGTCTAATGATTAGACCCGTAAATCTTAAATGTCTTTTAATTGTGAAATCCAATCCACAGCTTTGAACAATGCACTGGTTTATGTGAAGGTATGTAGGGAAGCCAATCATGTAATCAAATAAATTTGTCATTGTCAAGCAAAAAAACTTTCTTCAGATGTCCACTGTGTTTAATCTGCAGTGGAATTAAGTAGTTCTAAATATCAGGAGCTGATGGTTCATTAGATTAAGCAGAAAAGTGATGGCATGCCATTTGAGAAAAACACTTGTGTATTTCTGAAATATTAAAATGTTTAAAAAATAAAACAAAGTCTAGCCAGTAAACATGTTTTAAACTTTTTTTTTTTTACTTTTTAAGTAACCATTTCAGTCATGTAGTATGCAGTTCTTAAGTGTAACTTTTACTAGTAAGTTTGCTAATTAGGATAACTTGGATTTCCGTTTTGACAAGTAAGAACCCCATTTTAGTTTATTGTAATTAAAGGTGTTGTATGTAAGAATAGTGACATTTTTGCAGTGAGAAAATCCCGAGAGTAATGTTTGTCATTTCGGAAGGAAAGGTATAATGAAACATATTTCAAGGAAGGAGGGAAGTTACTGTTTACTACATACTATCAGTGGGTGTGGGGTTGCCATGTCTCCTGCAAGCTAGTACTGCAGTGCAGAAAGTTGTAATTTGATGATGGCCGGTAAAAAGCTCCAGTTTTTTAAAGTGATTTTAGTAACCGAAATTTCCCACAGAGCGTATTTTTTTTTTACTTCATTTCTACATAATGCTCCTTTAAAAATTATTGCTTGGAGTGTGGTAAATTTATATGTACCAACGGCCTGCCATACAGGTAAGGCTGCTGTGACGCAGAGAACGCAATATGACGTCACCGTGGGAGTGTCGACCATCGGGAGAAATGAACGATCATCAACTCAGCGCTCATGTAAGTTGAAGCTCATAAAACTCACATTTTTTGCCATCAGCTTTATGAATGAAACGATGTTTCATATGCGCGTGCCCATCTCGCCGTGGGCCCGAGGCGGATTTAGGCTGTTTATCCTGTTGTCGCTGCCGCCTGGCGGTGTGTCACGGTCTGCCTGTAGCTAACCATGGCTGAAGCCGAGGCGATGTTTTTTAGCCAGAGAGCTTAGCCAGCCTGCTAATTGACAGGCTGACTAATCAGGCTTCGAATAAGCGCCTGATTTGCCGCCCAGGAAATTCGGGGTGGGCGATGCAGAGCGCACTGAAATGTGCTTATGACAGAGAAATACTGCTTATATGTCCTAAGAAAACGACTGGAGAACTTTCCCGATAACACACCCAGCAGTCGGCTTTACTATTGTATGCCCAGATTCTTCCGCATTGATAGCGTTATACCAAATGCGAACAATTTCGACGTAGTTTTCTTTTATAAAGTGTAAAACACGTTAACTCTTAAGTATTGGAGCCACCATGAAACACAAGAGGAAAACCTGGTTGGAGTATGTGACAGATGGCAACTCTATACCTCCCATCTAAACAGGGTGTTCCAGCTTTTGATACCTGTGAGGACCGTTTACTCCCCTCGTCCTAATTCCGCTGCTGTATTTTAGCAAATCTGCATTTACGGCTCAGTTTTTATAACATATACACTTTTATTAATTGACCAAATACATGATTGTATTTAATGTGTTACTCAAAGACGTTGTAATAAGACAGCACGTAGCACATATGAAGGTTTGAATACCCCCTTGAGCCCGCCCCTCCCAAAGGCACCGGTGTGTACTCTCCAGTAAAATGAACGCCCTCCAACTCACCACGTTAGCTTGTGCTGCTACATCTAAATTGCCTCTAGCTGTGTAGACCTGATTTATTGTGAGGGTTAGCACCACTCTATTAAACACGTATAAACTATGCTAACCTTCTCTGGAGGCTCCGCGTGTTTCAGTCTAGCTCTATTGGCTAGCAAGTTGCTAATTTCAGCCTATTTCAACCTTTAGCCGGGTTGGTTGTTATTTTCTGTAACCCAACGTAACACCTAATCCTTTTTGTAGTCTAGTGAATTGGGCTATCAGGTTACAGGGATGATAGAGCTTTATTACCCATTTTGGACTTTGGTGAAACACAAACCATACAACATTTCAGAATTATTGGCTATAATCTTGTTGGTTATAATCAGAATTAGAGCAATATTTGCATTGTTTTTACTGCGTTTTTGTTTAATTTTACCACTGAATCCCAGTTTTGCCTCAGCAAGACAGACTGGTGGTTAATGTCTTGCAAAGATCTCCAAGGGACTTTTCTGCACTATTAATTAACAGTGCACAGGTAATTAAGCTGAAAGTCCTCTGGGGCTTTGCTGCGCAAAATGAAACCAGATAAAAGGGATTAGGCTTTTTAATGGGAAGTTGGAATCTCAGGGGTTTGAATTTGAAACCTTTCTTTTTACTGTTTGACAAAAGAAGTCACCTTAATAATCTGACATGCATCCCATTTAATACAGTGTTGCAACATTATAACAGAGCATACTTAAGTCTGTACACTGTATTTATTATTGGTTGTTGTAAACGATACTTGGGGTACAGCTTTGCATTTTTAAAACTGAGACAAGCAGTTTTTTATATCCACAGATTTTCTGTTCAAAATCAAATTTTGATTCATAAAAGTTTCTAATTGTTCTTTTTTCTTCCTTTTTGCAGCATGTGGTTTTTCTAAATTCCCACAAACAAGGCTTGGTTTGGATAAGTGACCCAGAGAAAGCGTGGCTGGAGTTTGGCTTGAATTATTAGGCCTTTTCTGTGTTAATAAGTGCACAGATCTGCTGCTAATGATCACACATAAAGGTAGGTTATTCTAGCATCAAATGTGGTGGGCAATGGTTATTGGTTAACATTATTTATACAATATTTAACCTCTTGTTTTATTGACTAGTAGTTTTTTTGTGCAATTGTTTGGATGCTGTTTTTTGTAAGTTTTATATGTTTGTAAAAGAAAGACTCTTAGTAAAACCTCTTCTGGTTTTAGTCACAAATTAACCATCATTTAACTTTGTGTGCCATAAATAACCTCTCAAAATGAAAGTCTGAAATAAAGAATCCTAAAGAAATAGTTTAAACAATGTTTCTAAGTGAAAATAAAACTGCTTGTGGACATGCATGGTGTGACATTGGAACACTGCGTACAGAGTGATAGGTGAATGTTGGTTGACCCACTTTAGACTCTCCCTTCAGCCTGGAGGAGTCAGATGTCATTGTATTTTCACTGCAGATGCAGGATATTGTTCCACATCTGTGAGCGAAGTCAACTTTTCTTTGGCACTCTGGTCGTGCCTCAGTAACATACATCACTCCTGTTGTTTTATTTAGGATACATTCAGAGGTTAAACGAATGGTTTACTATTAGACTTTTTATTTATGAAATCTCATCGCTTTTCTGTGAGTCACTGAGATGTTTTCTGTGAGATTTGAAGCAGCTGCCATAACAACCTCCACACAGCTACCAGCAGCATCGGCAATCCTATTTTAACACAAAGCCTTTACTGTAAACAACATTTTGTTACATAAAATGTCGAAAGAAAACAAATATTTTTTGCTCTTCTAAAAATACTTTTCAGGTTCTCATGTTTTAGTGAATTAAGGATCATTAGTGTGTGAGCATTAACGCCATAAACAATTTAAACAATTTATGAGTAACATGTTCATATAGAGGTGATTAAAAATGTTGACATACACAAACAAGGCTGAGGTCCATTCACAGCCAGTGTCTCTTATGAGATGGAAGATGTACCAGCAGGACCAGTAGGAAACAAATCACTGCATATCTCAAATGAAGTGTTGTATTGGCTTTTTGGTGTTGGATTGCTCTTCTGGCTTGTTAAATGATACTGTTGCTGTGCTGACTTATAGGATTTTTTTCTATTTGTCTGGAAAGCAGTCCATGCACTGCATTATTAAACCCACTGCATTAAAGGTTGAGTCAACGTTCCTGGAAAAAGCCATTCCAGAAGGCTGCGTTTTGGAAAAACAAAACAATTCTAAGGTCAGACCTCCTTGATGGTTGCAGAAAATGGTATAACTCTCCCCAGGGACAAGGATATTGTGAAATAGTCATAAAAACACAATGTTGTCTTACGTTTCCAACTTGTTGTTTGCTAGCCTAGACACCTAGAAAGACCATAGCAGAAGCTAAATGATTTTGATTTGCAGGTCGGTCTAGCCACGCTCAATTGGAACCTCAGCAAGCCCGAACAGTCTTGTGCATTGCCAATCACAGCGCTCTTATCAGTTTGGTGGGTGGGATGATGCGGCTGAGCGAAAACAACCAAGATGGCGCTGGCTCATATGAAACAATTTTGGCATCAATTTTGAACTTTTTAGACTAAGGCTCTTCTTTGAGTCAAGAGTACTAACACCTAATTTTTACTTCTCAGTCTGCGTCGGTACGGAGACACACAGAGGGTTACCCCTTCTTTCCACCGGAGCCGTCAGCAGCACGTTACTGCAGCAGCACGTCTTGCTCGCGTAAGCTGCTGCTTGGCCCTTCCCACGAGACGCGAAGCAGCAGGGGAGCAGCTGTCACCGACAGAGCACGAAGTCACAAGAGTGACTTCGTCAGTAAACACAATAACAAGCAGGAGAAAATTACAACATGGCTCCAAAAGGTTTGTGTTTTATGTTCTGTCCGTTTTATAATCGCCAATACGGACCTGAAAAACAAAGGAGACCGTTAGCTAGGTGATAACTTCTCACGGGGCTGCACAGTTAGTAACTTTTTAAAAGTAAAGCAACCGGAAGGCAGTACGTTTCTTTATTCTGAAAATCTCGGGAGCTTCTCTCTGTTTCCGCATCCAATTTCCTGTCTTTCCTTCCCCAAAAATGTCGAACTTGACCCGTTTCAGAGGCGTCGCGCGTAGAAAATAGAACCGGAGCGTAAGGGCCGCGACATGCTGCTCCTGAGACGCGGCCGACTTGCGCTGCTGACGGCTCTGGTGGAAAAGGTTCTGTTGACCACAGCGGTTCCTATCAGCAGCTATGATGTGCTGCTGCAGTAACATGCTGCTGACGGCTCCGGTGGAAAGAAGGGGTTAGGGTGGCAGAGACATGCCCAACTCTCTGTCAAAAGTGACAGAGATCACAAGCTTGTGATTGGTCAGGGTACTGCTTCTTATAAATTTGTCAACAGCACCCCCATTGCCCCCTCAACAAACAAAAAGATACTTAGCGGCATACGAAACAGATTGAAAAACATCTCATGGTTAAAGTCAGAATATATGAACGTTTATTCACCCGTGACTGAAGGAGTACAAAGGTATGCAACAAGTGTTTTATTCATGGATGGAAATGACGAGAAACGTGGGTTTAAAAATACCGATCACATAAAGAGGTGGAGGAGAATGAGGGACAGTTTTGTTCGTGTTTAAAAAGTCACTGAAATACATAAACTAAGTAGTTAATGCTCTATCTTGGACTGGATACGGGACTGTAATGGTGGCAGGATGAATATCCAGGAAAGCTCCACACTTGAGCTGACAGAGAAGTATAAATTAGACTTTAAGTCCCTTATTTTGAAAAATAATGTATTTGCATCTTCTTCTGTGGTGTATGGCGGACTGCCCCGTTTACTAAAATCTGTAGCTGTGAATACGTCACATTGTACGACCGTAGATTCCACCCCACGACTGAGTTCTGTCTATAGGTCATGGCCAGGCTATATATTCACATATAAAGGATGGCCTCCCAGGCAATTTGTTGGCAACTTTTCTGCCATAATTATTAATGTAACACACCTACGTAACCGTATAACAAGTTAGAATGCTAGCTAATATAATGTAGTGTTTTTATGATGGAAAACAACGCAGTTTTTAGCTTTCTTGGTTTATTTTCAACTTCAAAATCAAAGCAGCTGCCAGCAATCTGGAAAGACCCTACAAACAATGGGTAAAAACCTCCGGAACCCACCCTGAACCCCTTGGATGGCTCCACACACATTCATGCGCACACATTGCTAAGACAACAAATTGACGGACAGCTCTACCAGCCATAAATGGACAGGCTCATTCTCAGACAACAGCTCCATCACCTAAATATTTCCCAACAAGAACAGAACCAGGCTCTAAACAGAACATGTAAAACAGTACTCTTATTTAATACTTAAACAAAAATTGCAAACACAACAGAAAATTCCGTCTGTCGCACTAGGCAGCCCAGCTTTGGCTTCACTTCTGGGTGTGTGCAGTGGTAGGAGAGATAGAGTAGCACTGTGATGGATGGGTTATGATCCAATCATTAAGAATGGGACGTTCGCAGAGATTGGATGTAGTTTTTCCAGGTTTGTATGTTTCAGAGGAGATTAAAATAATTCCTTTTTTCAGGAAGCGCCCCCACCCTCCGAACCCTCCCGCCTCCTTGGCCCTCTCTTTGGATTCTGACAATATTTCATTTGTTGGTTTCCATTGGTATGTGAAGAGCATTTTAAGCAAAATGGCAAAAAAATGCCACCTTTAAATTTTTTGTGAAATATGCTGAACACTTTAGCTCATAATCCTATATATTTTGGGTAATTCATCCCAACAGAACACTAGAACCTTTCAACTCAACTCATTTTTAAACCTAAACTTTGTGAAAACTAGGCTTTTATCTTCAGAAACAGTTATATAGGGTCACAGGAGGACATTTGTATGTATGAAGGCCAAGAAAATCCAGCTTCCAGTTTGAGATTTCCTGCTGATTTAGCATGAATAAGCAGCAGGTCTTTGGTTTCAGTTTCATGTAATACAAGGATGGAGCGGCCCAACAAGATCAGATGAACTGTTGGTGTGTCTTGAGTAACGGACATGGATGTTTGTTTGGTTACAGTGATCTGTTTCACGAGTGTTAATTTTGTACAAAACAGTTAAAATGACTAAATAACTTGGTGTGGAGTGTGGTGCCTTGGTCTGCCTGAGTGTTAGCGGCTCCCGGGTCAGCCTGATTAATCCCGATGGCTGCCTGGTGGGATCTCGGTTCCTGGGCTCTGCTGGGTCCCCGGCGGGGCTGGTCACCCCTGGGTCCCGGGTCGCTGGGTTCCGGGCTCGGCCGGCTTGGGGGTGGGAGGCTGTGGGCGGGCCTGAGGGCTTGCCGCTGATATCCCCCGGGACTCTGCCGGCTGCTGGTTGTGGCCCCCCGGGGCGATCCTCTGCGCCTCTCGAGGGGGGCAGGGGCTTTTCTGGTCAGTCTCCCTGGGGTCCCTGTGCTCTAGGGCAGCTCCTGAATCTCTGAGACTTCAAATTCAAAGATACTTCATTAATCCCAGAGGGACTTGGAGCTCCTTCCATCTCCTACGCATCTTTGGGGGGCAGATCTGTGGCCCCTCACACTCTCTATTGGACGCTCCTATAGAGAAACCTTACATATTGACAGATTGATGTCAAGTTGTTATTGTTGTTGTTAGCCTCAAGGGCAACATGTCGATTATCACTTGTAAGTCGCTTTGGACAAAAGGGTCTGCTAAATACATAAACTTATACATGCACGGGTACACACATGGTGCTCTCATAAGTATGGACATGGGCACGTTCAACACATGTCGGCTGTGGTTGGCACTTAATGCACTGTGATTTATTATTGTGATTGTTCAGTAAAACAATGTTGACTTTATATTTCCTCATCAGGTTGACGTAGTGATAGCTTGCTCCTGTTGTGCGTCCCTTTTCTGCGGGTCTAGAAGCAGACTCTTGTTCATCATTGATTGTTTGTTTTTGTGGAACCCCCCCCCCCCCCCCCCCCGACTCCCTTTCTCTTTCACCTCTGTCTCCATGTCTGGTCGGAATTACAGAATTACAAGCATTCAAAAAACAATAACAATACATTTGTAAGTATCAGGCGTGACATTAAAAGCAGATGCTTTGATGCTCTACCAGAGAGTAAATCTGTAAGGCTTGTCACCAGCATTCAGACATCAATTCTGTTTGCTTCACAGCCAGACAGGACACAGGGAAAAAAACAAAGTCTAAATAAATCTGCAACGTAGCTGAGGAGCTGATCTGTTCCTTTTAAATATTTACACATTTGTTGGTCTGGAAACAAAGCATGTCTGGAGGAATAACTCCCATGCTAACATCCCCAATGCCCTCCTCGTCTGTGCGTGCGTGTGCGTGTGTGTGTGTGTGTGTGTGTGTGTGTGTGTGTGTGTTTGCGTGTTTGCGCGCGTGTGCGTGTGTGTGTGTGTGTGTGTGTGTGTGTTTGCGTGTTTGCGCGCGTGTGCGTGTGTGTGTGTGTGTGTGCAGTGATGGCTTTGTGCCTTTTAGCTGCCATGTTTTCATGTTTTGTTACTGTCAGAGGTGTTGAGCTGATGTCATGTTAATGTTTTTGTGTTGTGAGCGTTCTTTGTGCTTCAGTTACATAATTAATAAATATATAAATAATAATATAAACCTCGTTAAGCATTAATAAATTGCCGCCTTTTAACATTTGAACTAAATGTCTTTTGGGTCTAATGAGGTCTTTTTTTTTTTAAAGTATTTTGTCTGCTGCCGTTCTCTTCCACATCCACCTCTTCCACTCGCTAATGAGTGGAAGGTTTCGGCTTGAATGTTTCCTTTTATTTGCCTTTTTTTTTGGTACCTTTCTGCTCCATAAAGAAAACTGTCTATTTTTGTCTGTTTGTGCTTCATTTAGCTTTTCCTGAGTTGTGAGTCAGAAGAGAAGAGGCTGGGCTGATGGTAAGCTCTCCGTCACTCTGTTTCTCCTCTCCTCTAGGTTCATATCCGCATTGTATCACTACACGATGATAAACAGAAACAAATGGTGTTTACTGTAAGCAAAGCTTTTCATTGCAGGATTTGGGCCGTAGCCAGATAATCGAACACCTTGTTCAGTTAGCCAGTCGTCACTTTCCATTTAGTTTTTCATTTACTGCACATATTTTTAATTTAGTTATTTTTACTTTTTCGCCATTTTCTGGTTTTCTTTTGCTGGTGCCATCGGAGCACTCTGTTAATTTGACTGAATACTTTCTGAAATGTAATTATTCGTTTATTTTTATTTCTTTTTTAGATGAAGTCAAGCTTTAAATGGCTTGAAGAGTTCACACTGAACTAACGTGTTCAGAATAAAAAGCAAAAGCATTTCAGAAACTGTTCACAAAAGCTTTTTATTAGTAGATTTAGACTTTTTTGTGTTTCTGGGTTGACATAATGAGACATGCCATTAATATGATCTAAAGTTTACACCCACTGATTTCCTCTAGGAGGAAACCTTTTATTTTTCAATAATAAGTAAATATTTCAAACACTAAAGTGCTAATTGTGGTCGTGTCCATGTTGTCAGCCCGGGTTTTATTGCGTGGAGATTTTCATATGATTTGTTTGCCTTTTCCGTTCCTCACTGCTGCGTGTTATAATGCGTTTTATTTTCCTTTTTTGTGGTAGACAAGCATGACATTGAGCCAAGCCACAGATGCATGCCCACTCAAAAGGCCCAACTGAGCACCATCCCCTCTGCTTCCCGGCTCCTACCTGGCCTCTCAGAGGGGGGGGTGTCGACGGGGCGTAGCTAGTCTCCTGCAACCCCCCCCCCCCCCCTCCGTAGAGCCTCACTGTGAAACTGGAGGCCTCTGATGGATCAGGGTAGTAGTGAGCAGAGTCCGGAGGAGCCGGACGCTGGAGGCCGAGCGGAGCTGGAGGTCGGCAGGAGGGCGTCGGAGTCAGAGCACGGCTTGTCCAAAATCACACACAATGCCCTGGAGAACATGGGAGCGTTGGGCCATGGCCTGAAGCAGTTCTTCCAGCCACAGCGCCGACGCTCCTCCGTTTCTCCACATGACTCCGCCTTGTCCTGCACGAGTGCCCCTCCCTCCGAACCCACTGATGTCGGGTCAGAAGTGGGGGATGCTCCCGCTTCCTCGGCCCTCTCTTTGGATTCTGACAACCCCACCGCTTCCGCCCCTCCTGCAGCTCTGAGCCGTGTTCTACAGCAGATCCGAGGTCCGCCGATGATGAAGCGAGGCACCAGTCTGCAGAGTCGCCGCAGCAAGGCTGGGACCGCTGGCGATCCTCCCCAGAAAGGAAGCCCGCAGATCCACCGACGGAGCACTCATGAGGCCCTGCTGCAGGCTGGACGGCCACGCTCGTCCTCCACCACAGACACACCTAGCAGTCCGGCCCTAGTGGACATGCTGCTGACCTCTGGGTACCACTCCACTGAAGAGCCTGACAAGGTGAGATCTCTGGTGTGAAATGTGCCACAACACAGTCTGTCCTATGAAACCGATGCCTTTAATGCACCTGGAGATGCTTCATTAGCTACACTTAAATATCCTCATGCAAATAAAAAAGGTAAAAACATTTTTTACTCAGAGACCATTAAAGCTTATTTCCTGTTTTTACATCTCTTTTTACATCCCAATCAGTGACTTACTCCTAAACTAATTTATTCATGTTTAAATATCTGCTGCGTCTTATGGGTACACAGGCAAAAACATATAATCTGGTACCTTTAATAAAATGTGTGTATATATATATATATATATATATATATATATATAATCTTAAAAAGTTCCATTTCTCGAAGAGCTGGAGACTAAACATGTCACTTGTTAGTTTTTGCTAATGAGGCATGAAATGGCTTTTATTTATCTATTTGGTTCTAAAAAATAAAGGCTTGGAGGTGATTCATATACTAATACAAGCACTAACGTCCAAACCCAGTGAAGTGTGACACGACAGTAAATGTCTCTGGATGCACCACAGAACGGGCAGATGAGCTGTCCGTGTTGGAAGGTCAGAGATTGCTTTTGACTCTTGAGTCACTCTTTGCTTTAAGCCTTTTCTCAATTTAGCATTTGTATTCTCGCGGTGCACTTCAGGTCAGCGAACGCCTGCAGCTGTAAACAAACTCAAACTTGTAAAATTTGTTAGTTTTACTTTGAATCTCCAAGTGGAGATGTTGGAGATGCACTGGCTTGAATCTGTAAGTTGGCCTGTGTTCCTATTTCCTGAGGGCTGCAGATGATGATGCCGTACATGCTTTAAAAATCAGTAATTAATAATAATAAATGATGGATGGATTCTTTTAAAGGCTCTCTTCAGTCACAGAGACCTCTGTTGCTTATCAGCTCTGGAGGAAGTCTTGTTTTGATGAGATTTATGCTTCCAATTGTTGAAAAGGAGCCATTGTTTGGGTTTTAACGCAGCTCTGCTGATGACTTATTGATCCGTGACTCACTTATCTGTAAAGTGTTGCAGAGCATTTCAGTTTGTGTAGAAAAAAAATGCTCAGCTGTCTGAAGCAAAGCAAAGTCCAGAGACACTGTCACTTTCTCTGTGCCCCTGTTTAGTTTAGATAAACTCAGATAAAGTAGAAAGATTCTTGGTGACTATGTCATGGTCTGGGGAATACGTCTAACCCAAGACATGCAGAATCACAACAGCTCACGGATTGAAGGTAAAAAAAAAAAAAAATTTATTTTATAACGGGAACTGAAAGTGCACTAGTAAGTCCAGTGGGGATCGAGAAACGGGAGCGCAGCGTCTGAGAAGGGGAGAGCAGATACAGTTGAGTCCAGGGAGGTAAGTCTTAACTTGGTGGGTGCAGAGAAAAGACTTACTGGGAGATGGGGAAGAACCAGGATGAGGGAGGGCAGGTTGAGAGCCGGGGTGTATCCAAGAGAGGGGCCCAGGAGAGGGAGCATGAGGAGGGCAGGTGATTGGGTCGGTAAGGAGGAATGGAGAACGGTGGAGAGCTGCGTCCAGAAATCCTATGAAGCACAGGTGAGTAATCCTGAGGAGTCGCAGAATCAGAGACGTTCCAAAAACCTGGAGACGGGTAATCACAAAATCCAAAGTTCACAATAGTCCAAGAGACACGAGAGCACAAAAACCAAAAATCACTAGGAGGCTAGAAATTACCAAGCTGTAGTAATCATCCAGCGCCAAGGTGTGTTCTCCTTCCTCCTTATTTAGCCGGACCCGCTGATTGCCAACGAGATGCAGCTGGAAACCTCCCTCTCCTGCAACACACAGCTCAGAGGCGGAAAATGAGAGGAGTACTCACCCCGGCTCATGACAGTACCCCCCTCTCAACGGACGCCTCCTTGTGTCCTAGCAGATGCTACCTCGAAGTCCCGGATAAGGGATGGATCTTCAATGAAGGAGCAGGGAACCCAGGACCGCTCCTCCGGACCGTAACCCTCCCAGTCGACGAGGTACTGGGTACCCCGGCCACAGGGACGAGAATCCAGAATCCTGCGAAAAGAATATACAAGGCCCCCCTTGTAGAGCCGCACAGGCGGAGGAGGCGCAGGGCAGAGGGGGCTTGAAACCACTGGCTTCACCAAGGACACGTGAAACACCGGGTGGACCTTAAGGGTGCGAGGAAGATCCAACCGGACCGTGGGGGGAGTGTGGACGTCCAGAATCCGGAACGGGCCTATGAACCTGGGTGACATTTTGTGGGTGGTTGCCTTGAGTGGAATGTCCTTCAATGAGAGCCAGACCTCCTGACCAGGGGCGTAAACGGGAGTCGGACGCCGCCAGCGATCTGCAGTCCGCTTGTTCCTGTCGGCTGTTCTGTCGAGTGCTGCCCGGGTGGAGGTCCAAGTGCTTGGCCCCCCCGGAGAAACTGCGGAACCGTGGAGGGAGCTGAGGGCTGTAGGGGAAACAGGAAAGGTTGATAACCCAAGGAGGATTCGAAGGGGGACTGACCTGTTGACGTGGAGATGTGGTAGTTATGGGCATATTCAACCCAGGCGAGATGGGAACTCCAGGAGGATGGGTGAGCAGAACAAACACAGCGTAGCATTGCCCCGAACTCCTGGTTCATTCTCTCACATTGTCCGTTGGTCTGCGGATGGTATCCAGACGTGAGGGTGACTCTAGCCCCCAGAGCCTCGGTGAACTCCTTCCAAACCCTTGAGATGAACTGGGGACCACGATCCGAAAGAATCTCCACAGGGATACCATGCAGGCGGAATACATGTTTGATAAGAAGTTGAGCTGTAACTGAGGAGGAAGGGTGAGATTTTAAGGGGATGAGGTGGCAGGCTTTAGAAAACCTGTCCACTATGGTAAGTATTGTATTGAATCCATGGGAGTTTGGCAGACCACAAACAAAATCCAAGGCCACATGAGACCACGGGCGAGACAGTGTTGGAAGGGGATTCAGCAATCCCACTGGAGAAAAAGAAGAAGAAAGTATTATTTCTATAGCGCCTCTCAAGATAAAAATCACGAGGCGCTTGGTCTCCCTTTTGCTGAGCACAAGTGTGGCATCCTGATATAGTCTTTTACATCTTTGTACATTGCTGGCCACCAGAATGTTCGTTTAATGAGAGCTATTGTGCGTCCTGATCCGGGGTGAAGCGAGAATCGGCCAGGCTGTGCCCAGTGGATGACCTTGCCCCTCATGGCTTGTGGCACATAGAGACTGCCAGGAGGACCCTTACCTGGACCCGGGTCAGTCTTTAGGGCCTCCAGAACCTGATCCCCGATTCTCTAGGAGAGATGAGGATAGGGAAGTAATAAAATTGGTCTGCGGGTGAAATAATAAAGTGCTGTGTCGCTAAAATAACTAAGGATTTTATTACAAAAAGAGTATTTACAACATTAAAAGGAATATCTATGTACATAAACAAAAAGAGCTATCTACAAAAAGAAGGGGAGAACGGAAAATGCCAACCCAGAAGGGGTTGGGGATTAACCAACCGAAAATATGAAGAGCTTTCCTGATAAGCAGGCAAACTCAGGGGAGATCCAAGGTCAATGTCAATAAATGTTCCGAAGTCGAGTTGCCAAATTGTCTTATCCTAAATCCAAATCCAAATGAGTGTGTATACCGAAGATGAACGAGAGCAATACGAATTTTACCAGAAAAGCGCATGAGGAGAAGAGAATAGTATAAACTCAGACGAGTCTACACTACCCTGGACCTTCTCGTAGATAGTGGGCAGGAGAGCAGCTTTTAACAGCTGCTCCCTGATTTCCCATTACCCACAGCTGTTCAGGAGACCGGGGAGGCAGAAGCCACAGAGGCCATCTTGTGGCCGAAAAGGGGCAGCGCACGTAACACCGAATCTCCCATGTGACTCCGCCCACTACAAATGCTGGGGGTAGGATCGTGGAAAGCTCAGCCTCCAGATCCGGTGCATACTGCCTCAAGAGGGCGTCTGGCTTAGTATTCTTGGGGCCTGGACGATAAGAGATCTGGAAATTGAATCGTGAAAAGAAGAGGGACCACCGGTACTGCCGCGGGTTGAGTCTCTTCACCTCTCTTAGGTAGACCAGGTTTTTGTGGCCCGTCCAGATGATGAAGGGGGTTTCTGCTCCCTCAAGCCAGTGTCTCCACTCCTCAATGGCAAGCTTCACGGCCAGAAGCTCTCTGTTGCCCACGTCGTATCTGCTCTCTGCGGGGGTTAAACGGCGAGAGAAAAAAGCACAAGGGTGAAGGCGATGGTCTGAAGGAGATTCCTGAGTCTGCGAGGTTAGCGGTTTGGCCAGATGATTCTGTCATGGTCTGGGGAATACGTCTAACCCAAGTCATGCAGAATCACAACAACTCACGGATTGAAGGTAAAAAAAATAAATATTTCTTTTATAACGGGAACTGAAGGTGCACTGGCAAGTCCAGTGGGGATCGAGAAGCAGGAGCGCAGCGTCTGAGGAGGGGAGAGCAGATACAGGTGAGTCCAGGGAGGTAAGTCTTAACTTGGTGGGTGCAGAGAAAAGAAGACTTACTGGGAGATGGGGAAGTACCAGGATGAGGGAGGACAGGTTGAGAGCCGGGGTGTATCCAAGAGAGGGGTCCAGGAGAGGCAGCATGAGGAGGGCAGGTGAGTGGGTCGGTAAGGAGGAATGGAGAACGGTGGAGAGCTGCATCCAGAAATCCTATGAAGCACGGGTGAGTAATCCTGAGGTGTCGCTGACTCTGCATGGGTGGGTAATCCTGAGGAGTTGCAGAATGAGACATTCCAAAAACCTGGAGATGGGTAATCACAAAATCCAAAGTTCACAATAATCCAAGAGACACAAGAGCACAAAAACCAAGACTCACTAGGAGGCTAGAAACTACCAAGCTGTAATGATCATCCGGAATCGAGGTGTGTTCTCCTTCCTCCTTATGTAGCCGGACCCACTGATTGCCAACGAGATGCAGCTGAAAACCTCCCTCTCCTGCGACACACAGCTCAGAGGTGGAAAATGAGAGGACTACTCACTCCGGCTCATGACAGACTATTGAGCAATTTGACTTGAAAATCAAAGACACAATATTCTGTTGGTTAATTCTACAAGTGCATGTGTTAATATCATGGGAACCCAACATGTCTGCAAAAGATGTGCTTTAAAATGTCAGAGCTTCATTTTTTATATTAAATTAACACTATACAGTTTCCTGTGGCAACAAAGCCAGGCCACCATCAGTCCATGGTTTTGTAGACTCCTTTAGCTCCCTCAAACTAGTGTAGGTCGTGCTGATGTTCACTCTGATCTTAGTAGGGCTGCAACAACGAATCGATAAATTCGATGAAAATCGATTACTAAAAGCGTTGGCAACGAATTGCGTCATCGATTCGTTGTGTCGCACAACTCTTCCAAAAGCGCCCCCCCTTCCCGCCCGCCGTTGCGCGCAGACCAGAGCAAGTCAGATCAGCGCGAGGGAGAGCCGCAGATCAGCGCGAGGGAGAGCCGCAGATCAGCGCGAGGGAGAGCCGCAGATCAGCGCGAGGGAGAGCCGGCAGATCAGCGCGAGGGAGAGCCGCAGATCAGCGCGAGGGAGAGCCGCAGATCAGCGCGAGGGAGAGCCGGTACAGGCAGATCAGCGCGAGGGAGAGCCGGCAGACTTGAGCTGCTGCGAACCGGTTCCGCATTGTTGCACAGCGATCCAGGCAGCTGCTTCCAGCGCACGGTCCATTCTCAAAGTGGCGCAACCCAAAAACTATAATTAGCACACGATCGTTCATGTCCGCACATGTTCTCTATTTTCTGTCTTATTTGTGCCTGAAGCGCGCTACTGCGGAGCTCATCACCTGTGCTGTGGTGATGTCACCTCACGCAGCATCGAAAACGCGCTCTGCGCTTTTCGGTCAGGAGATCCCTTTGACCTGCTCAAAAGTAACTGATGAGGTGAAAAGGTAAGAATCCAGGCAACAGATTTTCTGGAGAATTAAGAGGAGATGCAGGAAGATGAGAGACAGACAGGACAGGAAAATAGTTCAATAAAAACAAGAAAACAAAACAAAGTGTTGAAAAGTAAAATGTAGGTAGATTTATCTCCACTAAACGTTTTTACCAGTAAAAAACAATAAGTTATACACATGTCATATTTATACATCTGATACAATTCAGATCACCTTCAAAACTCAGTCACACACCCAGGGCCGTTTCAAGACATTTTGGGGGCCAAGGCAAAATGCCCCCCCCCCCCCCCCCCATAACTGGGCTCCCCAGAAGCCTCTGTGTAATTCATGCCCTCTCCAGTAGTGTTAGTTATATGGTGTTTATAAAAGCCCCTCAGACATTACTGACATGCTCTAATATTATCAGATGAAAAACTAAATTATCAGACACGCTGTCTCATCTGCTTATTTTATAAACTTGCAAAAAGTAACAAAACCATTTGAAAGCCACTATTTGTGGATTCTCTGAAAGTTTCCATGGAGTTTGTGACAACTTATTTTTTCATTGATCCTATCGTCTAATCTCACAGTTGAAACAAGCATCCTTAATAATCTGTGCACAGGAAGCTTACCGATGCTGTAGTAAAACAAAAGGTATAATAATTTATTATTAATAAAACCTTGTTGCAGCACTAAAGCAGAAAAATTAGATTTTGCATTAAATATGCAAAATATTTACATATGAATTGTTTTAGAGCCCTTTAATTGGCAGAATCTGATATTAATTTAGTTCTTACAAAAAATGGGTCCCAACATGGTTTGTGTGGCGTTGCCATAGTGTGACGTCATAGGCACAGATCCCCTGTCCTCTTGTTTGGAAATGGAAATATGGTCACCCTACATTAAACAAACTGTCCACCCGGGCTTTTGCACTGCACAGAGACGCTTCGCTGCCTACGACTGAACGTCAGTTGAGAGTCAGTCTCATGCAGACTGACCAATGAAGAGAGGGCCTCAAGTTAAGACCCTCTCCTCATTGGTCAGTCCACACGAGGTGGGTCAAAGGTTACTCTGGGCGGGTTACGTGTTGTCAGGCATTCAAGTATTGAGTATATTTACTGCATATTACAGTAAAATATTCTGTATGTGACCACATTATGGTGATCCTTGGGTCGTGATGATGGAGCCCTTGAATATTGTTGCCCAGGGTACAACAAAGTGTTAATCTGGCCCTGGTTCCGCCGTCACATTCCCGCAGAAACTGGTTGATCACACCGGGGCCAGACTACTAGCATGTGGTTTTACAACCACAATGTCCTCAGAAGCAAAAACGCTTTTAAAAGGGAGGGAGGAGTCCTAACTGTTGCTGCAGGCGTGTTGTGTGAGAGTGCAGTTATATACTGGTTAATATATTTTTGGGTTCAGTTGCTTTCATGTGGCCTAATGTGAGTCTATTTGGGATCATTGGAATGATCAGCAGCATTTCTTGATGTGACTTTATGGCAGTTGCCCAGGGCATCATCGCAAGGAGGATGGCATTCATTTACTTTTGTTTTATTTGGTATTTTTTCAGTCATTTTTGGAAATAGTGATCAATTTTGATAAATTCACAGCCTATGTTTAATTACATTTAAAATAAATGTCAACAGATGAGATCAAACAAAACAGATGAGAATTGCCCTTAAGCTGTTTAACTTGGACCAAGCATTTTAGGTCACAGATAGATGTAGCTTAGGGTCTCTGTCTATACACCTTATAAGACAATTTAGGTGATGGCATGTTGTTTTTCTGCTATTGAACTGTTTTCTAATAATGTTGTGTTAAATAAAGTGAAGGAAGGAGAGAAATAACGTTTCCCTAGCAGTTTTTAAAAATTTCCCCATGTAATCCGATTAATCGTGTCGAGACCCCATCCGATTAATCGATTATCCAAATAATCGTTTGTTGCAGCCCTAGATCTTAGCTCTTTGCTTTGCCTCCAACGACATTACTCTCTTACTTTTACTTCCAGGCTCCACCATGATGCCAACAGAAAAAGCAAACTTCTTCTTTTTCTTCTTGTGATTTTAATTGACAATCTACTAAATGAAAATGCTAACCACTAGCATTACAGCTAACAGCCATAAAGTAGGTTTAAGAGCAGCCCCTAGAACACCTACCTGTGCTACAAAACCATCTAGTGCCGTTTTTGATCAGCAGAGGGCTGCAGAGTCATGCCAAATGTGAAACTGGTGAACAGCAATCATTGAGATCAATGTTAAAAACCTATCTGTTTTTACTTTGAAGGGACTTTACGGAGTTTTGAATTTTTATGCTCGCTATTGCCCCCTCAGGCCAAAAGCGTAACGGCAGCTTCAATAGGAGGCACGTGCACGAGGCGCGCATGCTGTACGTGCACACTCCTTAATGAAAATAACAGCTGAGACAGTCTCTTGTGTGTGTGTGTGTGTGTGTGTGTGTGTGTGTGTGTGTGTGTGTGTGTGTGTGTGTGTGTGTGTGTGTGTGTGTGTGTGTGTGTGTGTGTGTGTGGCCCGAAGGACAGAGGACAGGAGAATGCGCAGCTAATTAATTAAATAATTTGGTTCTGTACCTTTCTCTTCAGCACAGCCAACAAAGGTGTATGATGGGTCAGTCCTCCTGCATACTCAAATCATTCCCTTCCCTTGCTTGAAAAATTGTTCCAAAATGAAAGTTGAACCCACATCTTTTTTACCTGTGAATTCAATGCCGTTTGGCGAGTCTCAAATAAAAATTTGGGCATCTTACTATAAAAAGATATATCATTAATGTAAAAAAGAAACACTAAAACAACTATGATCACATCCATAATCAAACCTGGGTCTTCTGCATGAAAGCCCGAAGTCTTACTAGACGAGCTAAACCACCAGTGACGTCATCTGTATCTGTAACATTTATATACTTGATGACAGCTGAAACAACGTTCAAAGAACGGTTTGGAGGGCTATGCCTGGACGTGAACGTGCATGAAGCAGCCTGCTCGACCCGAGCAGCTCTCTTTTACTGTGATTTTACAGAAAAATAGGCAATCACAGTAAAAATGCCAGGGCTCATTCTACAGGACCAGGGCATTGCAGGAGAATGTATTAAGAAGAAATTTATTATTTCTTTACATGTTTTGGCTGTCAAACTTCCATAATGCTCCTTTAAGCAAGAATGAGAAAATGTTTTTGATATAAGAACTACAGCACTTGGCTCTCAAACAATCTGAATCATTTACTGACGTCAAATTCTAGACAACCAATCATTTTGTGTGATTTTTTATTTATTTATTTATTTTCACTTTTTTTGAGCCAGTGTCGGTACAGGATCTGCTCGGGTGCAAGATCGGCTCGGGGTCCTTCGACTGCCGATGACGTCAAAGTACAGCAAACCCACTCGGACAAAATACACTACACATTATACTGTTGGAAAGAATTTAGCAGTTTCATTATTAAAATAATGTTTCTTAAGACGTAAGTTTGTGTTTATAACGGTATTTGTAAAATAAAACACTATATTCATAATGTTGAACTCCTTTGAGCACATCCCTTGAAGGATCATAGGTATTAGCAACACCTGTGAAATTGTATTTGCAGGAAAGAAATGTGTCCCGTTTATTGAAGTATTTTGTGTTTAGAGTTTTTGACATCTTGTCCATGCGTAGTTCACTTGCGTTCATAGCTGCTAGCCAAAACTCTGGAGTTAAAAGTGTTCTGGCCTTACTAAAATACCTGTCTGTACTTATTTGATTGATGGTAGTTTTGCTTTCTATTAGAATCCAAATGTAATCATTTGGCACGTTTCTAATTCATAATTTGTAAGAATGTAATTGGTGATATTAGCATTAGCATTCCTATGGGGTTTTCCATGTATATTAGCATTGCGCTAACCACTTGCTGCGAAATTGCAACCTTTGCGATTAGAAAATCTCCTTTTGTCACATCGCAATTTAATTGCACATGCAGTTAATCATTCAGCCTTAATATACATGCAGCTCTATGCTAAAAGTGTATTTTCAAAGAGGTAATGATGGATTTCTTTGTAAAAGTTGTCCATCTTTCCAACAGAAAGATTTGCCTGGACCAACGTAACGTGATAACAACGTAACGTGATTATGTAACTTCCGAAAGGTTCATGTTCAGCCAATCAACTACTTTGATGTCATCGGCAGTCGAAGGACCCCGAATCGATCTTGCACCCGAGCAGATCCTGTACCGACACCAGTTTTTCTCGTGTGAGAATCTTTGAGTTCAGAGTGAGTTTTGCGTCGTATTGTATACAGAGGTTTACGAGAGGCGATTAACATCGCAAGCAATCGTGGTCACACGAATATCTAACATGTTGGATATTTTTCTTGTCCCTCGTGAGAGTATTGCACTGTTGAAGCAGCACTGGGACCCAAAAGTACCAGAACTGTTTACAAAGTTCATGCACCAACACTTCACAGTTATTTCTGTGTCCACATATGTTGTTTACTTTTATTTTTACACTTTACTCCACACACAATGACGAGGATTATCAAGAAAGCTTGTTTTCCATGTTTTCCATAAACCCCTGCGTGTCCTTCTATGGCTAGCCTGTAGGACAACAAACTTGGTCAATAACAACTCAACAGTCTTCGGGTTTTCAGAATCAAAGGTTCGATGTGTTGTGTTAAAACTTCAATTTATAGCACATTTTCAGGTCCGATGTAAAGTTTCATTCTGTACAAAGTTTAATGACAACAATCCAACAAGACAGAGCCTGGATTTGCATTCTGAACAGTTTTAAAAGGAAACGCGTGTAACGCGTCAAAAAGCAACAGCTACTCAACATTAAAACCATTAGCAGGGTGAAAAATATCAAAATGTTGGAGGCACAGGCGGGCTACAACTTCTAGATCAATTTTATACAAATTGCTTTATTAATTATCTTCCTTTGAAAAATAACTTTGACGTACATGAGTGAACGGCATTGGTTGCTGTCCCCTGTTGTGATCGGTTAAAGCAGCTCTCGGCTGTCTTAGGGTGGGCCGCGGCTGCTGTGACTCCCAGTGTTTTCGTTACTGTGGGAAACTGGTAATGTTTTTTTGATAGAAAAATGTTGCCGACCCCTGCACTAAACTCTTTGTTATTTTAAACAGCTGGATCGGTATGATGGATCGGGCCCAGCCGTCTCCCCCAGTGCCCTCCTTTACGGCGCTGAGGGCTACGATGTGGTAGACAGTACCCCGGACCCCCATCGTACCAAACAGGCCATCGCTCAGCTGCAGCAGAAGATCCTGAAACTCACAGAACAAATCAAAATAGAACAAACGGCTCGTGATGACAATGTGGCTGAGTACCTGAAACTTGCCAATAATGCAGACAAGCAGCAGAGCGCACGAATCAAGCAGGTGTTTGAGAAGAAGAACCAAAAATCGGCTCAGACTATCCAGCAGCTGCAGAGAAAGCTAGAGCACTACCACCGCAAACTCCGGGAGGTGGAGCACAACGGCATTCCTCGCCAGCCCAAAGATGTTTTCAGAGACATGCACCAGGGGCTGAAAGATGTTGGAGCGAAGGTATGGGCCCTTTTTGTCTTGGATTTGTGCTTTTCCTGAAACAAAGGTCTGTTCAGGCTTTAGTTTGAGGGTTTTTGAGTTTTTCCAGCATATTTAAACATATTCCCAAACTAGTTACCATAACCCTTTGTGAAGACTATGTTTGCTAATAGTCCAATTGAAAACACTGTAGCCAACCAGTCATTTTTGCCCAAGTTTGTCTTCTTACTTTCCCCTTTTTCCTGCTACCAACATTTTGTCTTTCTCATGTCCAGGTCACAGGGGGTCTGTCCAGCATCTCTCAAGCCACTCACTCTGCAGCTGGAGCTGTGGTGTCCAAGCCAAGAGAGATTGCTTCCCTCATCCGCAACAAGTTTGGCAGCGCTGATAACATTGCAGCTCTGAAAGACTCTTTGGATGAAACACAAGGAGATGAAGGCATTGGTCCTGGGGGATCACGAGCCCTCGGTACTGGACAGTTACAATCCAGCCCAAAGTATGGCAGTGAAGATGACTGTTCTAGTGCTACTTCTGGTTCTGCTGGGGCTAACAGCACCCCTGGAGCCCCTGGAGGCCCCCCTAGCTCCAGGGGTAACACTCTGGATCCCCAGACCTCGGGCTTTGATGCTATATTCCACGAGATCCAGGAGCTCCGGGAAAACCAAGGCCGACTGGAGGAGTCCTTTGAGAGTTTAAAATCCCACTATCAGCGGGACTACACCATGATCATGGCTGCTCTGCAGGAGGAGAGATACCGGTGAGGGTGGATTTTCCTCTGTAGTTCTGTGTTACAAGGACATGTTTTGTTTTCTGAACTGTGGATGTTTTGCAGGTGTGAACGTTTAGAAGAACAACTCAATGACCTAACAGAACTGCACCAGAATGAGATTCTGAATCTCAAACAGGAACTAGCCAGCATGGAGGAGAAGATTGCCTACCAGTCTTATGAAAGAGCCAGAGACATACAGGCACATATCACAAATGCAGCCTTTCTGCTTCGTTATCACAGCTTCTTGTCTGACGGTTTTGTCTTTAAACTTCCAGGAGGCGCTGGAGGCTTGTCAGACACGCATTTCCAAGATGGAGCTTCAGCAGCAGCAGCAGCAGGTGGTGCAGCTGGAGGGGCTGGAGAACGCCACGGCACGGACTCTTCTCGGAAAACTAATCAATGTGCTGCTGGCTGTCATGGCCGTCCTTTTGGTGTTTGTGTCCACGGTGGCCAACTGCGTCGTCCCCCTGATGAAAACACGCAGCCGCACGCTTTCCACGTTACTCCTGATAATCCTGCTGGCCTTTCTGTGGAGGCACTGGGAGGCTATTTCAGATTATCTGCACCGCTTCCTGCTTCACCCCAGATGACTGACAGGATGGATGGACAAAATCCTAAATCTATAAAGGGACTTTGGGCACTAAGATGACTGCGTAAAGGGAGGACCTGCACAGGAAGTGGAGTCTTAATCGTCCTGTCTTTAATTATCCTTAATCTCAAAACACTCAGGAGTGAATCAGAAGTTTTGTCTCTTGACCACGTCCTGACCTGTGGATTGGGAAGAAGGGATCTGAATGAAGGAGAAACTAAAGGCTGGATGGTTGGTGGACCTTCAATTCTAGGTGCAATGGTGGTACAAGCACATCCTGTAGGAGTGGACGGAGCGCGGATGAAGGAGGGTCTGAGAGAACCGCACACTTGATTTCTCTCTTCTGCGTGAATTTGTTTACACGTGGAAAACCTCGTTGGTTTTCCACATTAGTTTTTATTACTTTGGAGTGGATTTAAGTGGTATTGTTCTGAAGTCTCGGTTATTTCTAACACAGCTGATTAATGCATTTTCATTTTTAACCGTAACGAGCCAACAGTGTTCTGCAGTTTTAATGTCCCAAGTTATTATTTGTAACCATATTTTTTCTCTTTTTGGTCTTGTGATTCTGGGTTTTTAACACCCCCCCCCCCCCACCCCCACCGCTTTTTACCTCTTTAATTACAGCTTTTGTTACCAAGTTCTCCTTTTCCAGCTATCTTCACACTGAAGATCAGGGTGCCTGCAAATCAGATACATCACTTTGATATCAGACTTGTCACTGGATCGAACTGTTGTGCGTTCTTGAAATGTTTCTTTTGGATGTGTGGAGTCAAACCCACTGGTTCTGCCACAACCAGTATACTACTATCAGACTTCGTGTGTTTGGATCGGGACTGTGCCAGCTGGATGCTACTTTCCTGGGGGCATTTTCAGGGCAGAACAATAATCTATGAACTGAATTAACATACTTGAAGAGCGGCTAAAGTGCTCAAAGACTTAGTGCTTCCGTACTGTTTCTATTAGTGAATATGAAATAGTAATACATTTTAGTTGTTTATTTTTAATTTTTAAAGAAATAAATTTGCTGTTTTAAGAGGTACCATTCAAAGTCTCATTTCTGTTTGTCAGAAACACACAGTGCAGAAAGTCTCTTTGTCCTTATTTTATTTGTAATAGAAGTTTTATCCATCCATCCAAGCCAGGGGGCTACCTTCTTGTTCACTGGGGGAAACACCAATGTACAGGCACTATGATGGGGAGCAAATAGTATGCCCACCTCTGCTCGGTGCCTGGGAGCAACTCCAGAGTGGTAAAGTGTCCAACCCCCTCAAGGAAATTGGTTTGGGAGCCAGGGCCATGCATCACTGACCATATCTAGCCAAAACCTCTTAACCTCACTCACCAGCTCACTCTTTCCCCACCGGAGAGGTGACTTTCCACGTTACAAGAGCCAGCTTCTAACGCTAGCGCCAATCTTGCACTGCCCCCGACCGCTTGACCCCTGCCACAGGTGGTGCGCCCATGGGAAGGGAGACCCAAGTCTCCTCTTTGGGTCGTACCCGGCCGGACTCCATAGGTGAAAGCCCGGCCACTAGGCGCTTGCCGACATGCCCCACCTCTAGTGCTGGCTCCAGATTGGTGACCCGCGTCCATGCGAGGGAACACTGCTCATTTGTGGTAATCATCATTAGGGGTCTTTGTGTAGCAATTTGTCTCTGAGAACAGAATGCTGCTGTTGTGTCCTTGGGCAAGACACTTATCCTGCCTCGCCTGCTGGTGGTGGTCGGAGGGACTGGTGGTGCCAGTGTTCAGCAGGCCTTGCCTCTGTCAGTACGCAGGGCAGCTGTGGCTACATAGTTCATCATCACCAGCGTGTGACTGGGTGGATGACTGATTGTGTTGGGAAGTGCCTTTCAGGGGTTGTAGAATGACAAGAAGGCGCTATACAAATACAGGCCATTTATCATGATCCCTGTGTTTGCCATGGGTGACCCTACCAGGGGCATAAAGCCTCAGACAACCTAGCTCCCAAGATCATCTGGACACTCAAACCCCTCCACCACTATAAGGTGGCACCCCAGGGAGTGGAAATCAAAGTTTTTAAAATATTTAAAAAGACTGTAATAAATTTTGCCCCTAAACTCATGAAATCAAAAGATTTTGTCGGGTAAATCATGTGACAGCATGTGTATATTTGTGTGTGTGTGTGTGTGTGTGTGGGGGGGGGGGGTGTTCAATTTCTCCACTAGGTGTCACTGTTGTAACAAAAAATGTTAAATTTCAAAAACAATTGTTAGATGTAGACACAAAATGTTTTATCCTGCTTGTTCTTTGAGTCAAGCAAGTAGAGGAGTTTTGAAACGCTTTACTGAGCATTTTGACTTGCAGCTGAAGTGGAAGATCACGTTTCAATGATGATGACATTCCACTTCTACAGCTGAGCAGATTGTGCTCCTCTGAACGTATCAAGTAGAAATTTCTCTGAAAATGGGATGCAGCCCTGGTTCCGCTGCCCACAACGTGAGAAAATCCAGGTTTAATTGGCTAAGACTCTGTATGTTTATGCTGCAATTTCTTCAGTTTTCTAGTTATTAGTTTTTGTTATATAATTAAATTATAAAGTGCATCTTATTATTGACCAATTAACAGAAGAGGTACACAAAACAATAAAAATATACCATTTAGTTCTATTTTTAACCAGTTTATTACTTAGAATAAATGGTAACTTGAGATAATGTGTTGATTTTGTAAGTTATTCATCTTTACAAACAACCCTCAACCCACTATAACTTATAGTGGCATTTTGTCTTTGTGGTCTGTGATTTAAATTTTGGTTTTCTAGAAAATTTTAATGTTATTAAAGGTTGAACATGGAACACAGACACTGGCGAACACTTTGGCGACCTCTGGTGTTCAGAGGTGGTATTGTAACAACAGAACTAATTTTCCTGCCGACGTTGGTTCACTGCTGACACGTTCCAGCATCATGTTTAGAGACAAATCGTACAGGATAAGGACTAATTTCTCTTAATATGTTTATTTTACTACAGTGTTTATCGTTACATCTTCTGGGCTCAGACTCAGCTGCTTGACTTATCAAGTCTGCCGTTTTACACAGTCTCAACCTTCCCTGAATGAGCGGACTTTTTAGCGCAACGGTGCTCTCTAGTGGCTGTTAGATGTAAACACAAACACAATGTTGTGCCTGACAGAATAACAATTTGATTATATATCTATTTAAATTTAGCTTTTAAAGGAGAAAACTGTACCTTCATTCGGCACATCTCTGAACGCCGTGTGGAGGTATTATGTTTTTACAAATATAGTTGTAATACCAATGCCCTATATATTGGCACTACTGGTTACTGAGGCGGTTGGTAGTCTTTACGTGCGTTTTAAAAAATTGCAGCTTGTGTTTATTTCTGATGATGTTTATTTATTTGTCTTCTTCCACAAAGTCATGATCCATTCACTGCAGTTAAAGTGGTTTTCAATGAATGCGTTACTTGCCCCAACGACAGTCCGCAGAGTCCATTACACACAGCCACAGTCCTCGCCACACAGTAAAAAACTGCTTGTCCCGTCACAGCCACACCGAGTCTAATCTGCGTTGGCTTAAGTAGGCGGGTGCTTCCACAATCAGTTTACCAATCAAATGAGGCCAAGCCTCCTCTCATGCATGCAGAAAGTAAATGAAAACAACACATATGGTTCCTACAATAGCTTTATATTAAAATGTCCCATATTCTAACTTCAATGCTTTTATTGTTCTGCACTTTGTTTATGTTATGGATTTATGCCGAACCTCAAACGAATGAGAGACAACACACACCGCTGAAATGCAAATCAGGGTAGCAGCTCAGGCAGTTGAGAATTACAACTACGAGAGTCTGTACCCCTTCAAAGTTTATTTACACAAACAAGTGTATGACAAGATAAGCATGGGAGAAATGTGCATGATAGTTTGTACAACAGGGTGTGTGTGTGTGTGTGTGTGTGTGTGTGTGTGTGTGTGTGTGTGTGTGTGTGTGTGTGTGTGTGTGAGCAAAATAAGAACAAGTTATAAAATAAGTAAAATATAACAAGTAAAATATTTCATAACAATATGTGCTATATAAATAAACCTTGACTTGACGTGACTTAACCCAAATAGTGGGTTGTAATGGAATTACATTTCTTATACAAATAAATGTTTAATTTATCCAGCTCAAACCACTGTGAGCAAAATAAAACTCACCAGGCTGACAAAAATCAATAATATAATTTATGATTAAAAAAAATTACCACTGCTTATAGCACAAACCCCACAGAACCTGTCTGTGGACTCTGTGGGGTTTTCTGACCATGCTGTGATTTTATTCAACATCTCACGTCTCCTTCCTTCAGCCCGGAGACAGGCTGTTCATTACTCTAGAACGTGCTTATCTCCAAGTATAACCTCCAACTTTCTGTCTATTCTGGATCTTGGTTCCCTCATTCCACCCCCTTCAGTTTCCTGCATGGATGTTGATGGCCTTCTGCATCTATTCAATGAGACCTGCTCTGCCGCCCTGGACGCTGTTGCCCCTCTTAGGGGGAAAAGGACCATTTCTGACCCTTGGCTAAACAACTACACTCGTAGCCTTAGGCAGCTGTGCAGGGTACTGGAGAGGAGGTGGAAAAAAAAGACAGGCAGCTTCTGGTTGATGCACTTTCCTGCTACCAGAGAGCTGTGAGAACTGCTTGAAACACCTGTTTTTCTAACATAATTTCACAACACCATGGAGACCAATCTGAACTGTACAGACAATTAATTCCTTACTGCTGTTAACTGAGTCTGTTGGCCTTACTCTCATTGCTCAGTTGTGCACTGATATACAGAACTTAAAAAAAATAAGATCCGTGATATCAGACTCAGCCTCCAGCCTGTAGGACAAATTGTCCATGTGGAACCACCTGGCCTGCCTGATTTCTCAGACTTTGCTCCAATTCAACTTCCTGACTTGATGAAGTTAATTAGCTCCATGAAGCCAGCTGGCTCTCAGATGGACTGCCTCTCGTCTAAATTGGTACGTGACTCGGTGTCTACACTGAGTCCAGCACTCGTGAACATTTTAACATTAGTCTCAGCGCTGGAGTGTTTCCTACGGTTTTACAGTGCGGTTATACAGTACAGGTGCTGGCCAGTAAATTAGAATATCATCAAAAGGTTGAAAATATTTCAGTAATTCCATTCAAAACGTGAAACTTGTACATTATATTCATGCAATGCACACAGACCAATGTATTTCCGATGTTTATTACGTTTAATTTTGATATTTATAGGTGACAACCAATGAAAACATCAAATCTGGTATCTCAGAAAATTAGAATATTCTAAAGGCCAATGAAAAAATGTTTGTTTCTCTAATGTTGGCCAACTGAAAAGAATGAACATGAAAAGAATGTGCATGTATAGCACTCAATACTTAGTCGGGGCTCCTTTTGCCTCAATAACTGCAGTAATGCGGCGTGGCATGGACTCGATCAGTCTGTGGCACTGCTCAGGTGTTATGAGAGCCCAGGTTGCTCTGATAGTCGTCTTCAGCTCCTCTGCATTGTTGGGTCTAGCGTATTGCATCCTCCGCTTCACAATACCCCATAGATTTTCTATGGGGTTAAGGTCAGGCGAGTTTGCTGGCCAATCAAGGACAGGGATACCATGGTCCTTGAACCAGGTGCTGGTGGTTTTGGCACTGTGTGCAGGTGCCAAGTCCTGTTGAAAGGTGAAGTCTGCATCCCCATAAAGTTGGTCAGCAGCAGGAAGCATGAAGTGCTCTAAAACTTCCTGGTAGACGGCTGCATTGACCCTGGACCTCAGGAAACAGAGTGGGCCAACACCGGCAGATGACATGGCACCCCACACCATCACTGACGGTGGAAACTTTACACTGGACCTCATGCAACGTGGATTCTGTGCTTCTCCGCTCTTCCTCCAGACTCTGGGTCCTTGATTTCCAAAGGAAATGCAGAACTTGCTTTCATCAGAAAACATAACTTTGGACCACTCAGCATCAGTCCAGTCCTTTTTGTCCTTGGCCCAGGCGAGACGCTTCTTGCGCTGTTTCTTGTTCAAGAGTGGCTTGACACACGGAATGCGACACCTGAATCCCATGTCTTTCATGAGTCTCCTCGTGGTGGTTCTTGAAGCGCTGACTCCAGCTGCAGTCCACTCTTTGTGGATCTCCCCCACATTTTTGAATGGGTTTGTCGTCACAATTCTCTGCAGGGTGCGGTTATCCCTAGAGCTTGTACACTTTTTTCTACCACATTTTTTCCGTCCCTTCGCCTGTCTGTTAATGTGCTTGGACACAGAGCTCTGCGAACAGCCAGCTTCTTTAGCAATCACCTTTTGTGTCTTGCCCTCCTTGTGCAAGGTGTCAATGATTGTCTTTTGGACAGCTGTCAAGTCAGAAGTCTTCCCCATGATTGTGGTGCCTTCAAAACAAGACTGAGGGACCTTTTAAAGGCCTTTGCAGGTGTTTTGAGTGAAACAGCTGATTAGAGTGGCAGCAGGTGTCTTCTATATTCAGCCTTTTCAGAATATTCTAATTTTTTGAGATACCAAATTTGGAGTTTTCATTAGTTGTCACTTATGAATATCAAATTTAAATGTAATGAACATTGGAAATACATTGGTCTGTGTGCATTGCATGAATATAATGTACAAGTTTCACGTTTTGAATGGAATTACTGAAATATTTTCAACCTTTTGATATTCTAATTTACTGGCCAGCACCTGTACAGCCGATATTGAAAAAACCTGGCTTGGATCACTCCGTTTACAACAATGCCTTTTATTAATTGTTAGATCCTTACTGATTTAGTATTTTTCTGTTTGAATTGATTCACCTGTTCAGCACTTCGGTCAGCTCTCACAGTATTTTAAATTGTGCTATAGAAATAAAGTTGGTATGGTATGGTACCGTTGCTCATAGCACAAACCCACAGAAGTTCCATAAAGCACATTTAGAGCAAAAACTATTGTTTAGCCAAAATGCATTTGGTTGCTAGGCAATGCAAAGATGCAATAAAATCCGTGAGTTCAATTCAACTCCTGCATTTTCAAGACCGTGGACCAATTTAAGACAACTTTTTCTAACACCAGGTATGTATCCATCACTCACAAGATTAACCTAGCTGCTGACTTGTATGATATTGAGGAAGATGAAGGTTCTGACCACAGGAGCAGAACACCTACACCTTCTGAGGAGCTGCAGGTAAACCAGACACAGATTAGTGAGAGTGACTTATCTTCTGCTGATGACAGGTTCTCCAGAGGAAAGATGGCTGATGACTTAGATGCTGTTTGCTGTGAGATTAAAATAATGTGGGAAACCCAAGATGACCTTAAGAAAGAGTTGGAAAGCCTTCAAAAACGTCATGAGCAATACAAAACAGAGGTCATCAAGGCATTTCAGGAAGGAAAAGAAAAGTTGGTAATGGCTTTTTACCGTCACATTTACAATTCCACTTCCTGTTTGTGATTGAATTATTTTTCCTAGGTATTCAGCTTTAGAACAGAAACTCATCAACACAAAAGAGCTTTTTGAGGGGAACTTTTCAGACATGAAAGAAGACTTAATCTGCATACAAGATGAGATTGACAACAAGCATCAAGAAACATATGTTACTGTAAGTGCGAAAGCATTTTTAAAGCAAATTCCATCCACCTACGTCCGCGAATTTGATGTTGGGTCGTGGGGGCAGTAGTCTCAGCAGAGGCCCAGACTTTCCTCTCCCCAGTCACTTGGGCTAGCTCCTCTGGGGGAATCAGAAAGCATTCCCTGGCCAGCCGAGAAACAGTTCCTCCAGCGTGTCCTGGGTCTTCTTTTGGTTGGACATGCCCAGAAAACCTCACCAGGGAGGCGGCCTTACTAGGTGCCCGAGCCACCTCAACTGGCTCCTCTTGATGTGGAGAAGCAGCGGTTTTACTCCGAGCGTCAAAACCTTCTAAGGGAGAGCCCAGCCACCCTGCAGAGAAAACTAATTTTGGCAGCTATCCATGATCTCATTCTTTCCATCACTAACCAAAGCTCGAGACCATAGGTGAGGGAAGGAACGTTAGTTCAAATGGTAAATCGAGAACTTTGCCTTCCGGCTCAACTCTCTTAACAGATCAGTACAACATTTGTATCACTGCAGACACAGTCTACTGTAAAGCTAATGCAGAGATTTAAAAAAAAAATCACTGCTCTCATGGTTCTTTTGTTTGTAGAAGGCGCTGGAGAATTGTCACACCCGTCTCCTCCACCTGGAGCAAGAGCAGCAACAGCAAGCGTTGCAGACAGAGACGGCAAGGCCAAAGGACATGGCCCTGGCAGTGCTGGAACTGGTGATCAGAGTGCTTCTAGTTTTTATGTCCATCACCTTAAATCTGGTTACTACTCTATCCCACATTGTTCTCCTGCTCAAACCATCTGGTCGTATACGATTGGCTTTGGTTTTTGCCATCATTCTCCACTTCACCTGGAAGTACTGGGACTCATTTTCTGTCCTAGAATTACCCTAGAGGGGAAGGAGTCAATTAAAAGGCTTTTAACACAGATTACCCTTCAGAAATCCACTTTCCTCATAAGAAAGGATTTTTAGGAAAAGAGCAGAGAAACTTCCTTGTGTTAAATTATGAGATCAGAGCCCATCAGTCAGTTCAGAACAAGATTGCTAAAGATTTTAAGTTTATTGAAAAAGGAACAGTTTAAAATCTGTTTAAAATCATAACCCAAGTTTACTCCATCTTCTTTCCTCGTTTTCCAGCTGCTTTGGGGGCAGGATCATCATTGTGCGCTTCAGCAGCTTTACTCTGGGCTGCCTTTCCGGTCTTTTCATCTTTGGTCACCTTTGTAGCTTGAGATTTGGTTAAGTCAGAGTTTTCCTCACTGCTTTGTTTCACCTTTGGCTTCTTTGCAGGAACAACCTTCAAGGATGCAGATTCTCCTGCTTTCTTTGATTTCCTGGGGAGCTTAATGTCCTAGAATACAAAATAAAAGCTTAATGACAAAACTAGTCAAGATCTCACAAGTTCTGCCTGCAGCTGCAAAACAGCATGTATACAAAGTAAATAAGAGCTTGGTGATCAGAATTTAAATACTGGCATTTTCCCAATTTGACATTTGGCAAAATTTCTCTAAAAAATAGATTAAAGTTATCAGCATTTAGCTTTATCAGCTGCTTTGGGGCAGGAGCATCATCATGTGCTTCAGCAGCTTTACTCTGGGCTGCCTTGCCTGTCTTTGCATCTTTTGTCACCTTTGTAGCTTGAGATTTGGTTGAATCAGAGTTTCCCTCACTGCTTTGTTTCGCCTTTGGCTTCTTTGCAGGAACAACCTTCAAGGGTGCAGATTCTCCAGCTTTCTTTGGTTTCATGGAGAGCTTAATGTCCTGGAAAAAAAAAAAGCTTAAAAAGCAAGTCACCCCCACCAGATTCTTACTCAACTCCCACTTCCTGTTTGAAAAATGCAACAAATGCTTTTCCCTAACAGACTTAGAGGGTGGAGCCACTAACAAATACACACTCACAACATTGTGACATCATAATGTACCATCTATCAGTGTACTTCTTAGCCAAAAGCAAAGGCCGATTTAAATTCAAATGCAGTGCTGAGTTTTTACCCGACGACAGACCGCTGACAGTTTTAGGCAGAACCCTAACCCATATAGATAAAGCTAAATGCTGATAACTTTTATCATCTCACCTCTGCAGACTCCACTTCTGAAAAATTCTTCTTGGGCACACCTAGAAAGGTAAAATGTCCATTTACCAAAATAGTCCCCAAACTAGATATTTTATTTGTTCATACCAGCTGATTGGATCTGGTTGACTCCATCTTTGGCTGCTTTCGGCACATTTGATGATGCAGCCTCAGCAGCTTTCTTTGATTTTCTAGAAGGCTTCATGTTCTAGAAATTTTAAAAAATGCAGAGATCTGATGATTAGGGTTAGCAGCCCAAAATATAACATACAAAGAGCATGGTGATTGGGGTTTAAGTACTTTATTTTTCTCTGGGCAATGAAATATTGTGCATCAATTCTTCCAAAAAGAAAGTCATAAAAAAGCTACACTTGTCTCACCTCTGCAGACTCATCTTTTGCAGAACTCTTCTTGGTGGAACCTTGTAGAAAATACGTATATTTACCAAATGCTCTGCAAACTATATAATTTAGTCAGGTTATTCTTACCAGCTTTTTCAGTCTTTTTGACTCCATCTTTGGCTGCTTTTGGTGCTTTTTGCACATTTGGATTTGTGTTTTCAGTTTTAGCCTTTGGCTGTTTTTCTGGAGCAAGCTAATTAAAAACAGATATAAATAAATAAATCGTGTTTTGTCAGTTTGGAGGCTAGACTTGGACACCTACCCTGAATTTTCTGAGCGCACCGCTGGTCACACTGGGGTTGACCGGCCTCACCAAAGTCCCGGTTTCCATCCCTCTTTTCAAGGCTGTGCGGATCAAGTACTTCAACCTCACCCCATCCGCAGACGGGTACTTCTGCTTAATGAAGCTCTGGATCGCCTGGGACGACACTCCTTTCCGTGAGTCCAGATCTTTCAGCGCCTCTCGCACCATGGCGGCTGTGGTCGGATGAGTACGTTTACGCACCGCGGCTGCGCCTAGAAGGAGTAAAGTTTTAAAGCAAATCAAAATTAAACGGGTTTCATCTCATTTCTCACAAACCAGATTTCTCCGTCCCAGCTGTTTCCTCCGCAGAAACTTTGCTTAAAGTCGGCTCTGGATTAGCTGAGTCCGCGGCTCGTTTTTTGGGAGGCATTGCGTAAAAGTAAGAGTGAGGCGCAAAATGAAGTTAAATAGCATCTAAAACCTGTGGAGCTTTCAGCAAGTCCGTCTTTATGCTTCTATTTCCGGTTAGATGAGACCAGGTGAATCTCATCAGCAGCTGATTGAAGCGGACTGAGTTTTCATTGGACGGCCATAGGTGGTGGCGGCACATCCTGTCCGTTGGATCCTTGCAGAACTCTAAATTGTCAAAATTCTAGTGTTGTTTTTTTCAGAGATTATTTATTTACTCTATGGGTTGCTGTGCTTTTAGATAATAAATAAAACAATGTGCACCCCGTTATTATTGCTAAAATAGCTGGAAAACCGTGAGATTGCGTATGAATCAATTCCAGTGAAAATAGAAAAAAGCTTCAGCACAGAACACAACACGATGAAACTCGAAAATAGAACAAGAAAACGTGTTTACACCACTAGCGGTAGCTCCTCCTTTTGTGTTTCTTATTTAATGTAGACGCGATGACCTCATCAGCGCTAGACCCCTGCTTTTAGCCCACACAGTTTTTATGTGAAAGGGGAAATGAACATTAGGTTGGTCTAAAACAAACTGCACATTTAATTTTTGATCACATATGAAAAATGTTTATGAAGGGGTAATGCCATAGAGGCAGGGAATGCAAATATTAGAACTAGAATTCAGTAATAATAATAATAATAATAATAATAATAATTTCTCATTTCCCGGCATCATGAACCAGCTATGAAGTAATCACTTTTAATTTTAGGCTGTTTAAGCATGATGCTGGGAAATGAATCAGGTTCTTATTACAGTCAAACAGAGCTGAAGGGTGAGAAGGCCTCATCACCACTTTATGGGACAGCAGTAGCTCAGGAGGTAGAGTGGGTTGTCCAGTTTTTGGAAGGTTGCAGGTTTGATCCCGGCTCCAACCAGAGAATGCTGCCTTTCCTGTCTTTGCATCTTTGGTCACCTTTGTTGGTACTCTGATGTATCTAAAACCTGTTTGTCCTGGAGCAGGTTAGATGTTTAGTTGTAGTTTCCATGGTGACATAAAAGACGCGAACCATCATCTTGATACTGAAAATGTCCAACAGAACGTTGATTAAGATCATTGTTTGACATTTAGAAGCTGCAGAAAACTGACTTGACACTTGATTAAATGTGTGCTATCTGGGGACAGGATGGTGTGAGGACCCATGATTGATAAACCTTTACACATCAGCATTTGAACTTTTGTTTCTGTAGCCTAAATAACAACAACTATCTTTACTGTGCACAAGTTGAGACCTTGTCAGATGTGTGAAGAACAAAAGGAACTAAGAAGAAGAAGCAACGTTGTCTTTGACCGGAAGGCAGAAACGAGAATCCACTTTTTCATGACAGAACAGCCGTGTTCAGGTTCGTGACAAAGGCGGAGCTTGTTGTAGACGTGTTGTGGTTTGAGATTGTGACTCTTTCAGGTGCTCATGTGGTAAAGTACTTCAGCAGAAACTTCTGGTTCACATGTGAGGTCGGAGACTCTGAAAGTTTCAGTACAGTTAGAGTCTTCACGATGGCTGGACATATGTTTATTTGTATCCTCACATGTAAGTACATTCCAACATCAGTTACTTATGTTTTCAAAAACTACATGAATAATATTTTAGCAAATCATTTTAATTTAGCGACTTCTCCCTGGTTCTGTTGTTTATTATGACATGAGATTGAAAGAAAACTGGAGACAATTTCATTCTACATTTGATTCTGACCTTTAAATGACTTAAATAAATGTTCTTATGATTTTGTGTCACTTTTCTTAAAGTTACAACTGTTTTTATTTTAACGGCATATTTCTAACAGGTTCTTTCATACAGATCCAAGTAACACAAGCAAAAGGTCAGTCCATTGTTAGTTTTATCCATCAGATCTGGTTGTGCTGCCAGTTTATGATTTTTTTTTTTACATTTGCTGTTAAAGTAATGGATCAGTTTAAGTTTCATAGTGACAATCTTTCAAACTCACATCTGACCCGTTTCTGTTTTCATGTCCAGCTCTTCTTCAGGCTAAACTGACAGAGAATCAATCACTGATCAAACCAACAGATTCAGTCTCTCTCAGCTGCCGGGCTCCGTCTGCTGTTTCTGTGCATCAGTGTTATTTCTATGTGAACAGAAAAACTCCAAGGCCCTGTTCCTGTGTGAAGACCTTTACAGGAACTGAGCTGCTGTTAATGTCACAGAAAACTTCCCCTGCTGTGATTGAAGTCAAATGTTTCTACACGGTGCTTAATGGAGCTGTAAATGCTCCGTCTCCACACAGTGATCCGTCCTACATCACCATCAGTAAGTGACAGTTATTAACCACTACAGCAGACACCATTAAATCCTTTCACACTAATTATTTTTTTAGGCCAAAAACCACAAATAAGTGTTGATGCTGATACATATTTCATCTTCATCTGCTCCCTGCCTGGATTTGTGGACCCTCATACATCATGTAATCTGTACTTTGGAGAAGCAAAACTTCCAGCCCAAACAAAACCCATCAGGGGTAAAAAGAACAAGCCCCATCAGTGGTTCTGCCAGTTTTTTATCCATGAAGAAGATGTCTTGAGTCATCTACAATTAGCTCAACAGAAGGATGCCAGCTGTGATTACAGTGACGGGAAATCTTTCTCTCCTCGTAGTGATCCATACAACTTGACTGGTGAGTCAGAGAACATGAATGCACCAAACACTGTTCATTTTCCACTCTATTAGATTTTTACACAACTAGACTGGTCTAAATAGTTCTGATTGCTGCTAGAACTCAAACGTAACAATAAAAGATTGTGACTTGGCCATGAGAAGCCAGATCAGAGATTGTGTGTTCACCCATTGGTCAGTTAACAAGAAAATGGGACTCATCTGAAGGGTCCAACCCCATGCACGGGTTAAGAGTTCTCTTGGTGGGTTGCCAGTTCAAACCTAGGCTCATCCAGTCATTGTCTCCTTGAGCAAGACATTTCAGCCTCCATGCCTGCTGGTGGTCAGAGGGATTGGTGGCACCTGGTTAAACAAGTCTTGTCTTCATCAGTGCACCCCAGGACAGCTGTGGCTACATTGTAGCTCATCACCATCAGTGTGTGAATGGATGAATGATACACTGTACTGTAAAGAGCTTTGTAGTCTTCTAACTCAGAAAGGTGATTTAAAAAAAACGTTATTTAATGTTGTTATAACTCATTCTTCAAAGCAATAATAAAAATACACATTGTACATTTACCTGTAATGAGACAGAGTTAGCTGATAGCTGGACCATAATCTCAGCTCCCAACACCTGAGTGACTTTAACAGCAGGTATCAGATTTATTATTGTGTTAGTCAGATAACATTAAACCCTTTTTGACTGGAAAAAATGCACTTATGACCCAAATGTTAAAATCCTTTTATTAACAGAGTTTAACAGATTAAAGATGAGTCTCGCATCAGCTTCAACCACAGGTACAAAATATTTAAACATCTATTTAGAATATTCTGGATATCTCAAAATGACCTTTTTCATTTTGTAGGCCAGGCTGTCAAGGAGCCTCACCACTTTAATGCAGTTTATGAAATGTGTTTGTGTGTAGAGTATCTCTCACTAGTGTCGTGGTAGAGTGGGGCTTACACTTTCTTTTAACATGACTACAGATGTTCAAACACCAGACAAGCATCAGTCTGAAGCAAAGACAACCTCTTCTGGAAAGACCATGGGAAATGTGACACCGGGACATGATAACATAGGTAGGAATGTTCAGGGTAAATGTGTCACGATCTGCCCCTTCCCTCTTGACTGTGTCTCTATCCTGCCCCGATTAGTCCAGATTGTTTTCACCTGTCCCTTGTTAACCTGCCCATGTGTTCCCAATCAGCCTCGTATATTTATACCACATGTTTTGCTCCTGTTCCTTCGTCAGATCATTGTTGTTTGTTGTCACCGTTGTGTTTGTTCCTGCCGTTCCCGTTCTGTGATTAAATTCGTTTTTACGTTCTCCGTGCCTGCTCTTCTGCCTCCGGAACCCACCACCACACATGGTCCACCATCTCCAGCCACACATCGCGACAAAATGAATGTTTATGCACAACTGAAAAAACGTTTTGATTATTTTGGCACTAAGGAATTTAGATTGGAGTTTATGAGAAGGAAATTTATTTTAAATTATAATATGTACAGTTTGTGCAGAATGCTGCTGTGAGGTTTCTGAGAAGCATGAGCAGACGTAGTCACATTAAACCAGTTTTGGCACATTTGCACTGGCTGCCCATGACCTTCAGGGTCTGTTTTAAAATCTTGCTCTTATTCTGTAAGGCCTGGCACCCTCAGACCTACTCACACCCTATTTGCCAGCACAATCTCTGACGTCTGCCAACCGCTTGCTGCTGTGCACCTCCAAAATGAAAGATAAAGCAAGGGGAGCCGGCTTTTGTGCACGCTGCACCTGTCCTTTGTAATACCCTCCCCATCTCCATACGGTGTCAGTCTCTGTCTTCAAGTCAAGACTGAAGACCCATTTCTATGGCTTTTGGCTTATGACTGTATTGTTTTTTTGAAGGCTATTTTTTACTATTTATTGTGTGATTTGATTGCTGTTTTTATCTGCTTTTACTGTTTCATTAGTATTTTTTATTCTCTGTTCCATGTTGGGAGGCGCTTTGATAAGCTCCCATGCTGTTTTTAAATGTGCTGTATGAATAAACCGGCATGGTATGGTATACTGTTGGAATAGCATGACTTTGAAGAAGCCGGACTCTTCAATAGGATGTTCTGAACATAAAGAAAATCACTTGTATTGATTATTTATGGTAAAAATTTTGTATGAAATGAAGAATAATCTTTGGCAAAATGCCTACAGTCATGTGTCAGATGTTGGATGTACCCCTCTGAGTATGATGTAATTTTCTGTTTATCTTTGACTATCAGTTACTGTCCACTCCACTGTTGCTTTGATCTCTACTCAGACTAAAACAAGGACTTCATACAGAAATCCAGGTGAGTCGTCAGATTGAGATGAATAGTGAAAATCTCGTTTTATTCTAGTCATTACGGTAATGCTAATAAAAGAACATTCTGTTGCACATGTGAGGTTTTCTGCACATATGCAAATGTTTTAGGTAAAAATTGTTACAACTCACACTTCTGGGGTGATGAAGCACAGACATCATATGCAGTGACACCTCATGGACTGGTGCTGCATATTGGAGCTGCCGTAGTGGCCAGCCGCCATGTTGGATGGGTCTCCATTCACCCTCAGTGCATTTATTTCATCTAGGGAAGGTGCTTACCCAACTAAAAAACACCTTTTTATTATGCTTTTTCACAAAGTCAGACACATGGTATGGCATGATAATTAAAATATAATTGTAATTAAACAAAACAAACGAATATAAAATAAATTTCCATATAAAATCCCAACAGGTAGACTAGAAAAGTCAATAGTAATCCCACATGATCTGTTTTCAATAGTACACTGGTTGTTGCAACCATAGGTTGCACAAAAAACGGGCATATTTTCTCACTCTGCTTTGACTCCAGTTGGGCTTGGAGAGTAAGGAAACCCACCCAATATGACGGCGATGCAGTTACGCTCTCTAGCGTCCAATTGGACCTCTGTGTATTCATGTCTATGATGTTAAGCCTGCCCTGTGACTGAAGGGTTGCAGGTTTTCGTCTCAGTAAGTCTGTTGCAGTTGTAACCTTGGGCAAGACACTTCACCCTCACGCCTGCTGGTGGTGGTCGGAATGACTGGTATGGAAACCTCACTTCTGTCAGTGTGCCCCAGAGTGTGTTAAATATGGAATGCAAAACTCTGAACACGCTGCCTGTTTTATCTAACAAAAATACACTTATGACCCTAAAGATGAAATCCATCTTTTAAAGCAGAGTTTAACAGGTTCTTATATTTTTGGTGTTTTAACAGAGCATATTTTGGTGTTTTGTAGGTCAGACTGTTGCAGCTGTAACCACAGCACAACTAACATCTGGTAAAGTATCCATCAGTTTATGAACTTTGTTTTTTTTTTTCTGAGTGTGGGTTATTTCACTAGTGCCATAAATGGTAAACGGCCTTTATTTGTGTAGCGCCTTCTTCTACAACCCCCCCGAGGCGCTTAACAACACAGTCATTCACCCATTCACACACACAGTCACACGCTACTCCATGGTAAAGTTCTTATACTTTTCTTACATGAATATGCAGATGTTCAAGAAGCAGAGATGCACACATCTGCAGCAAAGGCAACATCTGCTGGAAAAAACACTGAAAATGTGGCACCAAGAGACAACAACACAGATAGGAGTGTAGTACCTGAGAGGAATAAGAAATAGGATAAATAACTGCTCACCTAATTTTGAAGTTGAAGAATCCTTCAACAGGATGCTCAGAACAAAAGGAAAATCAGCCACCTTATTATTTTATGATTTTATGATGAAAGAATTATCTTTTGTAAAATGTTTTTGTCTTTGAATTTCATTTCTGCAAACTATGAACTATTTTAGATAAAAAATGGTCACCTCAGAAACATCCATTGTATTCTAATCCTGAGTCTCTTCATATTAATCCTCTTTCACTGAAGGCCTTTTTGAAATGTTCTTCATTATTTTTGCACATATTGCGTTTACTTGAATTTCAGTGAATTAAATACACAAGTGTCTTTTTGCTAAATTAAATGTTGTTTGTTATATAAACAGGAAGACTGAGATGGGCATTGCTAGTGGGCGTGTCTGGTGCTGGACTGACTGTAGGCATTATAGTATTTGTGCTGGCTTGTGTCAGCGCCAAACGATCATCTGGTGAGAATTACACCCATGTCAACAATACTAAATAATTTCTAAGAGCAAAACTTACAACATCTCAGCTATTTCACTAAATTGTGCACAAACGTGTTTTATTTCACTTTGAGCTTGATGTGATAGCACTGTTCAGGAAATTTTATTTTGAAGGAATTGTACATTTGCCTTGATTATTGTGTTAAATTTGCAGCAGAAGGCCCATGAGTTTCAATATTATTGTGTTGTAAACCTGCATCAAAACCTAATAGAATTTTGTAATTGCAGAACTGTAGACAAACTAGTGTTTCTAAAGAAAATCAATCAGTTAACCAGGTAATTTGGTGTTCTAAAACTCAGTTTCTTTCTTTTTTTAGACAAAAATGTTCAAAGCAGGTGAGATCATTTATTTATTAGTACAATTAAATCTCCATAATGAACATTTATACAGTGAGGATAAAGTTAATTCATGTTGCCCAAATAAAACAAACCCCAGAGAATAAAGCAATGGTGGTAATATTTTTATTTCTGATTTATTTTTATTTTTACTTTTTTTTTGCTTTTTCTTTTTCTTTTCCTGATGTTTGTTTATTCCTCTACAGAAATCAAACCAACTTCACAGGTAATGTTTAAATCCAGAAACAATCACTATAAGTCACGTAAAGTTATTTTTAGTTCTGATTCATTGATCTTCCTGTTATCTTTTGTTTTAGCTGAACTGACGTGCACGGTAAGTGTTGACAAAGCAAACAAAAAAAATTCTAATTAAAGTTTCTCATAACAAATATTCCTGTGCTCACATTTCTCTTCACATCTTCATGCTTTTTTTCAAGACATCTGCATGTGAGACTGGAGTTCACAGCATGATCGAGTACATACCTGCGACTGACTCTACAGGTAACTTAATTTATTCCTCAAACCTGAACAGAATCTGTTAAAACGATACCAGAAAACATGCCTGAAAGAAACATAACAAAACGTCACTGAGTAGAATATGGTTTACCACATTTATTGAGAAAGTTTCGGTGACGGTGCTCTTTTTCAAGATTAATATATTTATCCAAACAAATTAACTTGTTGGAGTCTGAAAGGGGTAGAATGCCTCAGCGTGAAGGAGTTTAAGTGTCTCGGGGTCTTGTTCACAGGTGAGGGAAAGATGGAGCATGAGATTGGCGCTGCGTCTGCAGTAACGCGAGTATTGTACCGATCTGTCGTAGTGAAGAGAGAGCTGAGCTGGAAGGCGAAGCTCTCGATTTACCATTCCATCTACGTTCCTACCTTCACATGTGGTCACGAGTTTTGGGTAGTGACCGAAAGAACAGATACGAGCGGCCGAAGTGAGTTATCTCTGCAGGGTGTCTGGGCTCTCCCTTAGAGATAGGGTGAGAAGCTTGGTCATCCGGGAGGTGCTTGTAGTAGACCTGCTGCTCCTCCACATGAAGAAGAGGAAGTTGAGGTGGCTTGGGCATGCCTTCTGGATGCCTCCCTGATGAGGTTTTCCAGGCATTTCCAACCAGGAGGAGACCTAAAGGAAAACCCAGGACACGCTGGAGGTACTTTGTCTCTCAGCTGGCCGGGTAAACCTTAGGATTCCCCCAGAGGAGCTGGCCCAAGTGGCTGGGGAGAGGGAAGTCTGGGCCTCTCTGCTTAGGCTGCTGCCCCTGCGACCTGACTCCAGATAAGCAGAAGAAAATTGATGAATGGATTCAACTAGTTCACATTTTGTGCAACAAGTGACCAATTAAATGCAAAACATTAATCAATGGGACATCTTTTATATTTGCAAGAATTTTATTCAATAGCAACATTTTTTAAATTCTTGACAAGAGTGATATTAGTTTTTGGTTTCTTTTCTTTCAGGTTCTGATAATCTTCACCAGATAGAGCTGCAAAACGATGAAGTAGGTGCTGCACAAAATAGAACAAAACAGAAATAAATATATATAAAGTTAGAAATTAATAGTTGTACATTTCTGTTTCACTGAAAACACTAAAACATGAGCATAGATATGATTACCACTGCAGGTCGTTAACTCACCCACTGTGCAAAGACCTAGTTTGGACGTCCTACAGATGTGGTCTGACAGATTCAATATAGACATGATCTGCACATTCATGCGATGTTGACTATTTGCAGTGCAGTGCATCTCCACCACAAGATGCTCATGTATGCTAACATCACTCTAAACACTCATGCAGCTCAGATTCTAACAGGTCCTTAAGGTCAGATGCACAATTTGAGATCATAAATAGAAAAACATTCACCAAAACATCATATATGTGACAATAATCATCATTATCCACACAATCCTTTGACTTTTACCCACCTGAAGACAAAAACAAGAGTTATTACAGCCAAAGCCTGCTCTAAATCCAGTGTTATTGACTTTACAGCATTGAACTGGTCTCATTCTTACTGTTTTACATTTCTAGGCTGACGTGTACCACATGTACTGCATCATCTCTGAGCTGCCACCTCCATCGACTAACATGGCTTACAGCTTCTTGCAGACTCACTGAGACACTGATTGTTTCACAGAGAAGAAAATAGGCAGCAGAAAGATGAATGCATTTGCATTTGTGTTAATGAATAAAAATACTATTATGAGTTATAAAAAGCTGTAAATGTTTGCAGCATTTGTTCATGTCTCAGATTGATTTAATGATGATTCTGTTTATGTCAGACTGTATCTTACCCTACCATATTTATTTGTAGAGCGCATTTAAAACCAGCATGTCAGCTGACCAAAGTGCACAAAAGAGGGCGACGTACTAGCAGACACAAAACAGTAAATCTAAAATGCTAAAAAGAGCCCTCACAACCAAAGAATATAAAACAAACTCCATCCGTCCATCCATCTATCCATTTTCATCCACTTATCCGGAGTCGGGTTGCGGGGGCAGTAGCCATAAGTCGAGAGGCCCAGACTTCCGTCTCCCTCACCACTTGAACCAGCTCCTCCAGGGAAATCCCAAGACATTACCTGGCCAGGTGAGAGACATAGTCCCTCCAACATTTCCTGGGTTTACCTTTAGGCCTCCTCCCGGTTGGACGTGCCTGGAAAACCTTATCAGGGAGGCATCCTGACCAGATGCCTGAGCCACCTCAACTGGCTCGAATCTACTCGGAGCCCCTCCCGGATGACTGAGCTTCACACCCTATCTCTAAGGGAGAGCCCAGCCACCCTGCGGAGAAAACTAATTTTGTCCGCTTGTATCTGTGATCTCGTTCTTTCGGTCACTACCCAAAGCTCATGACCATAGGTGAGAGTAGGAACGTAGATCAACTGATAAATCGAGTGCTTCGCCTTCTGACTCAGCTCTCTCTTCACCACATCAGACCGGTACAACGCCCGCATCACTGCAGCACCAATCCGCGTGAACAAGATCCTGAGATACTTAAACTCCTCCACTTGGGGCAGGACCTCATCCCTGAGAAGACATTCTACCCTTTTCCGAATAAATCAATCATTTGTTAACTCGTTAATCATTAATGTAGAGCATTCAACATTATTGTTGAATGCTGAGTGGGATGAAGGATTATAAAGCTAAACATGAAAACATAAAACAATCTAATTTGCTGAATTCTGAGTTAACCTTGAACCGAGCGGTTGTAAATCTAGTAAAAAGTGATATAAGGATAAAGGCCTCAGCATGCAAAAACAGATGGAGACAACTCTCTACTATTGGACTATGTAAACATAATTATGAAAGCTTTATTGGTAAAACACTTTCATACAGAGCACTGAACAGAAAAGACATCTCAGATCAAATAAGCCAGTATGTAAACGACCAACGTGAGGATGTCTGAAACAACTACAACTCATCCTAATTTAACACATTGCTTCAGTTTTTATTGGAAGAATAATTGAGATTTGTGTGAAAACAAGCAGCCTGCAGAGTGAAAGTTCAGTAATGAAGCAGTGTGTGATCACTGATCACATTTTTTATGGAACTGGGAAAGATGGAGCTTTCCGATGAAATGAAATCAGAAACAACAGGTTTAACACAAGCGCTCTTAACATATTTGTTGAGAAAACAAAATGTATTCACCATCAAAAGCAGACCGAAGAAACCTACGAGCATTAACATTTTCTGTCTCACCAAAGCATCCTGGGCTATTGAGATCATTAATTAAACTCCCTTTTGTGACTTTAAATGCTGAATTTGTCTGAATGAACTAAAACCTGCAGCGTGTTTGCTGCAGCTGCAGACAATCAGCAGAGAACCAAACCAAAGGTTTTAAGACCTCTGGTTTATCGCACCCTGTGTGTGCTAGATCCCTGTCGATGTGCTAGATGTGTGTTGCCATGGAAACGTGTATGGAGATTATTCTTTTCAAAGATAAAAGTTGTTTTTCCTGATAGTGAATCAGTGTTGGATGTGTGAGAGAAATATATCCAAAGCAGAATTTAAAATAATGCTTTTTCCACAAGATAAGGAGGATGCTTTCATAACTTGGTTTTTATACGCAATTAATCTGTTGACAGAAAACCCACAGTGTTGGATTGCGGGATCATTTTTTATTGTGATAATCTTATATGTATATTTTCCTGGTGCAGATTTGCTTCCTGTCAAGGTGAAGAGGAAAACCGTCTCCAGCATCAATCAGAGAAAACAACATTTTTAAACTAGTTTAATGACTGAGTGATTTGATCAGGATCTTAACGTTATATTTAAGCTTTACTGTTTAAATAAATAGTTATAGGCTGAGGGTTTAAACAAAGTTTGATTTTCTAATTAAAACATATATATATATATATCATTCATACCCGAAATGAACTTTTTAAATGTAAAAATCCAAAATTCCACTCTTGTTTTTTATACACATTAAATTGACACCACTACAATTTCAAATTTAATTTTGCAGTAACTTATTGGAGGATTAATGGCTGAGAATTGATGCAGCAATATTCATATAAAAACAAAAATCTGAGAAACCCTGCTCCAATTTTATTTTGAACAACTGCAGAGTAAGAAAATAATAAAACTACAAGATCAGTTGATTTAACAATAAAATAAAATAAAATCTAACTTTAGTCTTTTTGTGGCTTTGGTGGCGCTGCATTCCCACATGACGGATCAGGAGGATGATGTAGGTCAAAGGTTCGTGTGACTCCAGCTCAGAAACCTACAAGCTGCTTTTGCGCATGGTCAGTGTCAGCCCCCCACCCCCTCCCCTCCCCGCCCCTCAGCACCATCACCCACCAGCAGCATCCATCTCTCCGGATGCGACGTGAACAGCCGCCCGGTCCAGCTCCAGGTGAGTCCCCGCCGTCAGCCTCCAGCCTCTCCATCCTTTGCTCCCGGTGTCTCCCGCTCATCTACCGCGTAGCGACGTAGGCCTATATAATTTACATATTTTTTTATGTTCGGAGTGGATGCTCGCAGGCTGAAAACCCAGCCCCGCGTTTCTCTCCGGTGAATTTCCTCCGGAAGACAACCGTCCGTTGATTCTGTCCCTCCCTCCGCTCTCAGTCCGTGAGACGTGCCGCCTGGTCGGGGTGATTAAGCAGGTGTAAGTTGTCAGCTCGTGCTATTATCTATTACACGCTCGCGCTCACACGCAGGTCCAGATTTTTGGCCGTTTGGCGCATCACAAGGTCACGGTGATGGTGACGGCCGCACATGCAGGCTGGAAGGCAATTTGCTCATGGGCACTCGGGCTCCCAGTGCCCCCTCCCCCCTGCTTGATAAATAGGAGGTATGTCCGTGGGCCAGTTTTCCCAGCTTCCCAGAGAATAACCGGCTGCTCGTTTTTATATTTATGTTTTTATATTCCTAAAATATAAATCTAAATATGATTAAGGGCAGCTTTTGGGTGTGGATCAGTTTTGTGTAAAGGTGTCAAAGGGGTGTTATCCATCTGTTTTATTAATTCTCTATCCTGATCCAACAGACTCTGAGGTCTTAACCAGGTCAGATAGTGGGTCAAATGCTTTTGCAAAAGCCCAGAAGTCCCTGAATATCCTGAGTTGACCTGTTGCGCAGTCCTGAATGACTCTCAGCTAATTTTAGTTTAAAATATTTTTAGTTGTTGTATTTTCTAAAGTCAATGGGATTTTTTTTTAAACTGTCCTGTTTTTAAGCAGATTTTCTGCATCAATGATCCATTTAGATCAGCGTGATGCTTGGGGATCTCTCTCATCATCAGAGCTTAACTTGTCATTTATCATCACAGGAAGTGACAACACTAGGGCGGTGAGTGGAACAAAACATGGAATTAAGTAACAACCAAGGTGAGACACCTGTGACTCGTGTAAGTCATCCTCGTTGCAGAAAAATCTGCAACTGCACAAAGCGTCTTTTATAAATGTATTTATATTAGATTGAATTTGTTTTGCTTTTGTCTTTTTGATGGTATCCTCTGAAAACTTATTCAAATGCATTTACTCACTTACTTTTCAGATATGATGGGGATTATTTTTGATTAATTAATAAAGTTTTGAGTGTATGCATTTCACCTACTGTAAATTTTAGTTGTGGAAATAATTATAAATGAATTAGATGCTGTCTGAAGCAGAACAGGCAATCCTGGTCCCTGGGTGTCAATATCCAGCACATTTTTGTATTTTCCCTGTTCCAACACATCTGATTTTATTCAGTAGGACGTAATTAACAGGCTTCTGCAGCACTTGATAACTTGGTTAACAGGTGAATCAACCATTCATTCAGGTATGTTGGAGCTAAGACATGCTGGATAGCGGCACTCCGGGACTAGGATTGCCTACCCCTGACAACACTAATGTTTCTTCCAGTCAAATTACCATAAAGAAAACAAAATCTATAATGTGCACGTAACTTTTACATGGACAAGCACCATCATACATTGGTGATCTTCTCAGTCCCTACACCCCCAGTAGGTCCCTGAGGTCCAGTGATCAAAGGCTACTGGTTGTGCAGCACCAGGCTAAAGACCAAAGGTGACAGATCACTTGCTGCTGTGGCCCCCAGACTCTGGAACCCTCTCCCTCTGAGCCTGATATCAGGGACTCAGTGGTCTCCTTTAAAAAGTTGCTGAAGACTGCTTCAGGCTTTTGCATGATCTTCATCACAACCCTCTCCTTATTCTGTTCTTATTCCACCTTTTGTGGGATCCATTCATTTCCCTCTTTCCTTTTCATTTTTGCTCTCCCTTTTCTTACATTTGTTGTTCTTTTCTCCTTTTAAACATATTTTAATAATTTTTAAAATCTTTTTATATTTAAATTTTTTGTTCATTTTGTGAAGCACCTCATGATTTTTATCTTGAGAGGCGCTATATAAAAGATGGTCTTCTTCTTCTCTTCTTTAAATCATCATGTTAGGGGGACCAAACAGATCAAAGATCTGTTGAAGACATGAGCGCTCGCCGATGGAGTCGTCTCTGAACGCAGTAGAGCTCCATGAGCTGAGAGGAGGTAGGAGAGGCCTGTCCCCGACGCCGGCCTCGGCACCCTGGACCGGCCGAGGCTTCGAGAATCCCTCCTACCAGCAGGACGTGGAGCTGGACCACCAGCAGGAAGAGCAGCAGAGATCGGCCGTGTCACCAAACTGTCAGCCCTCAACGTCAAACAACAGCAAAGTGAGTGTGGTTTCGTCAATTGGACCAGTTAGACACATGTCATGGTGGGGTATTCATGTCTTCATAGCTTCAGCACAGAGGAATTTGGTTTGGGGGCATCGTATCCTTTTGCAGATAAGAACAGAATTGTGCTCAGATAGTCCTTAAGACAGTGCAAATTTTTCCAATACCTGTGTTGCGTCTCCAGACTCCATTTTTACCCAACTAGATGTTCTCACCAGGATGGAAAAAAAATCACATACAATTCACATGTTAGAGCTAATTTCAGAATTATTTCTGTCAAATCAACCTCGGCTGAAATCATTAGATGTGGCGTTCCTCGGGGTTGTATCTTTGGTCCTCGTTGATTGGATTCAGAATCTTTATAGAAATGTTCCTTCTACTGTAAGAGTTTAATCTCCCAGTAACATCTGTAGAAATGTTACTATCAGTACTGTTCAGCTGATTGGCATCTACTTATTAAAATATGCCTGAAATAATCATGTTTTGTCCATCCCACTCAATCAGCTGTTTACAACTTTAATTTAGTCTTTTCTTAAACAAATGAAAACTGGACCGTGAATCTGAAACAGCTCACAATGACTGCACCACTGTCAGAGCCAAATCCTAAGTATGAGCTTATTTTTAGGATCTGAAGTCAGACAAAGACAGGATAATCAAGGCAGAGCTGACTGGAGTTACCAAGCTGCCAAAGCTCTGAATTACAGCCCAAAAGGAAGAAAACCAGGCGTGTTGAGAATTTTATTTTTTAATTATTGACTGATGTAGATATTAATTGCTTTGTGTCTTTTTGCATTTCTATGTTTTATCATCATTATTTTTAGTCTATCCCAACCTTTTTTTTCAGCAACCTGTTTCTCCTCAGTCTTATGATGAGGAGGGAGGAGGAGCAGGGGGAGGGGCAGGGCAGGAGGACGGCCAGGACTTTACAACATTCAGCCCGGCTGACGACCACTCTGCGGACTACGGCTTCATCCTGGCGCTGGTGTTCCTTGTGAGTGGGATCGTTCTGGTGGTCATCGCCTACACCATCCCCAGGGAGGCTAAAGTGGACCCGGACTCTGTGTCTGCACGTCAGATGGAGAAGCTGGAGATGTACTATGCTCAACTGGGCTCCCACCTGGATAAGTGCATCATCGCCGGGCTGGGTCTGCTGACCTTGGGAGGAATGTTCCTGTCTGTGCTGCTCATGGTGTCCATCTGCCAGGGCGAGATGTACCGGCGCAGGGCAGCATTCGTTCGACCCAAGAGGACTTATGGCTCCATCAACTTGAGGTTGAAGCAACTGGCCACCGGGGAAGCTGGAGGAGGTGACGGTGGAGATGGAGGTGAGGAGTTTTTGGTAGAACGTGCTGAGATGCACAATAACACACATCCAGAGTCAAGCCACGACTCCAAATCAGAACCAGGACCAAGCAGACAACTTCCTGCTGCTTCTACTTCAGCTGCTACTTGTGGAGTTTAACTCTACAACAACTCCTTCTGCAGATGTGCTACTACCTTCAGTGAGCGCCCAGTTGGATTATGGGAGTCCACAGGTGCAGGTCCTCTGTGTGTGCCAACAGCAGAGGCACACCGTAAGCACTCAGCTGTCAAATGGAGCGATCCAGCTTCATCCTAGTTGTGATGAACTCGATCCAAGCTTAAGGGAAATTTATTCTAACCAATCATGATGGATGTTTGACCTTAAAACAGAGGGCTTGAGCTAAGAGAAGAAGAGAGAGGTAAGCCTTTGGTGATGAGGATAAGAGCACATAAATGCATATTGAAGTTTGAATCATTAGCTCCTGATAATTTTGTCACAAAAAAGCACATAATTAAAAAAAACAGCACTGCTGAAAGTTGATGCTCAACCTCAGAAGCATCTGAAACATCGATCACAAGGTTCATCCTAATGCACACATTTAACTGTGAATAACCACCAATCTACAACCCTTAGACAGGAAACACAGCGTAATTATTCAACTAAGCTTTTTGGAATGAATGTGGCTCGATTTCATGTAAGTCAACAGCAGCAACTTTGTTTTAAGGCAGCATTTATGGCAACAAAAGAGAATTAGTAAACAAGAAATAACCTAAATGCTCTGAAACCTTAATGGAACAAACTAAACCAGTTTGGATCTGCATTGAGCAACATTTGTGACTCAGTTTTAGCTAATTCTGTGGCTTCTTAAATCCTGTAAAGTTTAGTTTCACTCAGAGGCCTTAATGTAATATTTTATTTGATTAAGATTTAAGTTGAAATGTTTAATTTATACTGGCTTTTTTTATTATTATCTCTCTTTTAACTTCACTATATTTTTGCTTTTTGTCGTGAAGAGACTAATGAGAGCTTTTCTCTGCAGGAGCAACACGTTTTTCCCAGATGATTAGCATGGGTTAGTGGTGAGGGTTAGCATGTTTCAGTTAATTATCAGTCAGATGTAAATTATTAGCACAAACATCACAAATACATTTTAAATGCTAAAAGCTGCGATTCAGAGCCAAACAACTGAATTTCTAGCTTTTTTATAATGAATTAAAAACATTTCTTTTGGTTTCCTGTTTTTTAGCAGACAATGTTGCTCAAAAATGATTGATCTTTAATTGTTGCTTAATGCAGTTTTACATTAGGCCAGTTCCAGTAAAATAAAAGTAAACTCAAACATTTTATCTATGTGGCGTCTAAATCCTGACAACGTGGTATTTACAGAGATGTGTGATTGAAGAGTACCGCAATCTGAGAAATTTGTCCCAAAAAGTCGTGTTTTTCTCTTTTCTTGCCATTTTTCTTTGCTAGTAGTTCAGAGCCTTAACTAAAATGATTTTAATGCAATTAATGTTGCTGTTTTTTAAATAAAAACCATCACAGAATGACTGGAAGTAAACATTCTCCATGAGCCACATCTTCCTCTTGGAGTCCAGGACCTTGGAAAATGTCCTGAGTGGAGATGTTGTAATCAGTGGTGGAGGAAATATTTACACACATAATTATTAAGAAGTCAAGTAAATAAATATGAGAACAAGCAAAATAGTTTTTTTTAATAATTTAGTTAATGCATTTATGTGTTTATAAGATTCTTATTACACTCTTGTAGGTTGATTTGGACAAAAGTTTCTTTGTTGTGAAAATCATGAAGAAATATTACTGTCTACAGTTTTTTAATCCCTGCAAATTTCAAATATAGTTTGGATTATTCTCACATCCTTATGGTGTTTTTTCTTTAGCAACCAATTGTGCAAACTGTCCATCAATAGCAAAAGCAACAAATTCTCATGTTTGAGAAGCATTTGGTCTAAAATATTAGTCATTTCAACTTTATTGTTTAAAAATAAATAACATACCTCAGATGTCAGATGAATGTTGTGCAAGAAGCACTTTCCTTTGAATTGAGCTGAAATTCAACAGGCAGCACAACATAGTGTCAGTCAAAAGTGAATTTAAATGCAGCATTTTAGTGAATGTAAAGAAATCCCACCACTGATTATAAAATAGATGTTTGACAAAGAGCTAAATAAGATGACACCTTAAGGTGATTTTTGGGTGCTTTGATGTCCAAACAAGGTTTATTTGGACTGAGAGCTGCATTTGAATGGAACAACCCTTAAATAACTCACCGCCTGCGTCTCTGTTTTCTATATAAACTAATGTTATTTATGTGATAATATGCTTTAATGAGTAATCACACTGTATATTGTGTATACACTAATAATATTATGCCTAAATATTCCAGTCTGTATATTGAGACAGTTAGCCGAGGGCCATGTAGCCACACACACACACACACACACACACACACACACACACACACACACACACACACACACACACACACACACACTCACACTCACACACAAACTAATCAGTTCGCAGCTTGGTAACTGTGCACCTATTTTTAAGTCCAACATGCAGCGATACACTCACTAATCTAAAGTATTTATGACACAAACATGGTTTTAACTAAAAGGTACAGACATGGGTGAGCAACAGGCTCAGAAACCAAAAACTACACAGGGATGCAAAACTGGACAAACCTCGTCTCAGCTGTGTAGCAACTGAACCGACACCAAAACCGGATCAAACAAACCGCTGTGAGAGGCAGAAGAGCAAAAAGTGAATGTTTTAAAAAAAGCAAATAAAACTCAAAGGAGGACAAGAGTTTGTTGATATTTGCTCTTAAAGATTCTCCAAACATTTAAAAATTTCTTAATCAAATCTAACTTCTAAAATAATAAATTTTTGTGTACAAATTAGGAAGTTTAACTTTTCCAGAACACGGCATCTGAATAATCTTTGCTGTATTTCGCATAAATTCTTTTATTTTAAAGATGTTAAAAACTCATTTAATCAGTACATTTGCAGTGGTCTCTAGGAATGAAGGCCTTGTAAGTCATTCTCTGGGGGAAAGGCACTCGTGCATCATTTTCAGGACTTAGAAGTCAGCCACATCACAGCTGATCTTCAGACGGCAGGATTTAAAGTCTTATTTCCTGATATTTGGACATCTCTCCTCTGATTGGATAACACCAACATGACTCTGATTGCTCTGCAACGTTGATGTTTTATCCCCACAAATAACACAAGCCTGGAGGAGTTCTGTGTGGTGGAGTTGGTAATGCTAAAAGTTAGCTTCTACTACCCGAGATGCTCTCTGCTGTTTCCTGTATGCTAAACCAACAACAGCCTTCCCCGGCCGTCGTGAGTCAGATGGGTGAGTCCATGAATGTTAAGTGACAGTGTGATGTAGATCTGTCAGGATTTTCTAATCCTAGAGTTTCACCGTCTGTTTTCTATCAGAAGCTAATGCAGGAGATACGTGTAGGAGACTATTTTCATTTTCAACCTGCATGAAAAACTCAGAGTGACCCATTATAATCAGAAATAATCATTAACGCTGGTTTTTCAGTGTTCCACACCTTTAAATCAAAGCCTACTGAAGACTGAGGGATAAGCTGAATCTACTGGGCGTTTAATTCTCTCTGCTACAGCAGGTTTGTCCAGACTCTTTTACTGTCAGATTAAATCCCTGCTACAGTTTGACTTTGCTGAAGTGTCACTGAGTAAGAAAAATTCAGATCTCTGGTTTAAAGGAGAAGATGGCACCTGTATGAGGAGGTTGTTAAAAATTATCGTCTTATTGATGGTCCTGACTCAACATGTCCTAGAGTGATCTAAAAGAAAGCAGATCATGCCTTTTGGGGCTTTTCTTAAAATGATCTTTTGATAGATGTTCACACATACGTGGGATTTATTCCCCTTCAACAAGGTTGGGTTGAGGCATTGATTGATGTGTGCATTCAGCAGGAGGTCAAGATTCAGGTAGTCGTGTCAGCGAGGTCGAGCAGAAGGACAAAGACAACGGAACTGGTGCAGAAGCTTTCTTTTGTCTTTGGGTGAGGCAGCAGGGCTGCTGGATGACGTGAGGTGATTCCTGATTCACAGCTACGAGGCGCGGCGCCTCCAGACGACTCATTTTAATGACACACTCGGATCGCGGTGCTCACCTCTCAGACAGAATAACCAGACTGACACGACTCCGTTTAAGGTTTTAACAAGCGTGAAGAAGCTGCCTGCTGCTGCAGCAGCCTGCAGGTCGTCATCAGTGACAGCAGGAACACAGCAGCTGAGAAGCCAAACAGCAAGGAAGGACGGTTTGGTGCTCAGACCTGGAAAAAAGGGGTCTTTTAGTTGATGGATAGATGCAGTCAGACTGAGGGAGAATTCTAAAGCTTCGTTTAGAGAGTCAGTGTTGAAATCACCGACTTTAACTGCCAATTACAGAAATCATCTCCATCTCTACATAAATCCTCCATAGTGTTGTTTTTGTGTAGAAAAACTGAGATTATGACATAATTATCAGCCTAGTGTGCAGTCATAAATCTGTAACAATGGAGGACCTTTCACTAAAAGTTTTGTGTCATAAAGAGGTTTAGAAAATGTGAGTTTAGATGGTCAAGGTAAAGAATTCCTTTTTTAAAGATGAATCTATGTTCTCACTGCTTGCTTATTAATACATTCAGTACTAGTTTAGTTCCTGTAAAAATGCAAAGAAGTAGTTTGAGTTTATAGTTTAAATGCTTTCTGCTCCATTTCTGAAGAGAGAAAATGTGCTACTGAACACAAAAGCAGATATTTACAATAACTTAGAGAAGAAGGCAGAACGAGGACGATGCAGCGTGGTTACATAAGAGCAAAACTGAGTTTGAATGAGAAAAAACAAACAAGAGCACCTTGTTCAAAGACAGAAGAGTAAATAATCTTCTTTCTGTCTGCAGCACGGTGACTCTGTTACCACTGAGAGAGACTATTTATATCAAGAACTTCTCAGATGTCACAGAAAGTCCTTGTGAGGACAGAAGAGAGAGACGATGCTTCAAAGTCTCCTCAAACCTTTGGTCTCTGAGCCTCTAAGGGAGTAAATGGATCTCTGTTATGATGAGATTAAAATGTTAGGGGTTTAATAAAGATGCCCTGAATTTAATCTAGTCGACCTGTTTATGTCTCGGCCATCATTGTGATCATCTATTAGTTTAATCAGTTGGTTTAAAAATAAACAAATCTCAACACGAGGATGAAAGTGTCTCTTTGAGACTTCTTATGAAATAACATCACAAATTAAATAAACCTTAACACTCACTGGCCACTTTAATAGGTACACCTTCCTAGTGCAGGGTTAGACATAGATCAACCAAGGTTCTGGAAGCCTTCCTCTGAGGTTCTGGTCCATTCTGGTATGACAGCATCAGCTCCATCCATGATTACAAGCTCCCATTCCACCAAATCCCAGAGATTCTGGGCTGGACTGAGATCTGGTGACTGTGGAAGCCGTTGCTGTCCAGTGAACTCATAGTCATGTTCTAGAAGCCATTTAGAGATTATCTGAGCTTTGTGACATAGTGCATGATCCTGCTGGAAGTAGCCATCGCAAGATGGGCCATGTGGTCATAAAGAGATGAACATGGTCAGAAACAATACCCAGGTAGGCTGTGGTGTTGAAACCAGGCTCAGGTGGTACTGAGGGGTTCAAAGTGGGATGAAAATAATACCATTGCAACAGCAGAAACCTGATGTGTTGATACAAGGCAGGAAGGATCCATGCTTTCTTGTTGGTGACACCTAATTCTGACTGACAGCTGATATCCAGTCTCATCAGACCAGGAAAGAATTTTCCAGTCTCTTCTGGTCCCGTTCTGGTGATCCTGTGTGAATTATAACCTCAGTTTCCTGTTCTTAGCTGATAGAAGAGACACCTGTGTGGTCTTCTGCCCGAGTCCATCTAGAGCAGCTGGTGTGGTTCTGCAGACCTTGGTAGGAACCAGTGGTTATTTGAGCTGCTGTCATTCTGTCATCTAGTCTGACCGTTCTCTATAAACCCTAGAAATGGTTGTTAGTTAGATTCCCAGTAGATTAGCAGACTGGCAACAACAATCATACCATGTTCAAAGTGACTCCAGTCATATCTATTCCTCATTCTGATGCTCGATTGGACCTTCAGCAGGCCGTCTAGATGACTAAAAGCTGCCATCTGATTGGCTGATTAGAGATTAATAAATTATCAAAAAGTTGTACCTAATAAAGTGGCAAGCAAGTGTTTGCTTTTTGGTGAATTAGCACTTTTAAAGTTATGTTGAACATAAACAAATATAACATTTTGTTTGTTTTAGATTTAAAAAATCATGCTACAAATGAGATCTAAGAAAATAATGTTTTACAGTGATTTAACTAATTCAATTACCTTCAAGTTTCAAAACTTGTATTGAAATATTAAATTGTTTCAGATTTTCTGTTTGAAAGTGTTCATATTTAAATTTTTACGGTTGAAATATCTGATAAAAATGTTCTTTCAGTAATTAGAACAGCTGCAGATTAGTTGCAGTTTCTGCAGCTGCTGCTGCAGATTAAATTTTTTTTCCGCTGCAGAAACCACTTCCACTGAGGTCAAAGGTGAACCAAACCACAGCTGCTTTGGATTCAGTGTGACGCTCAAGGACACTTCAGCAGGCCGTGGCTTTCTGACCCTGAATTTGGTTTCATTATTCTTTACCCTTCCCGCTGTGTCAGAGAAATCAATTTAAGGTCACATGGCAACAAGGAAACAAATAGTTTACAGCTGGGTTCACACAAGGAGCTTCTGGATGTTTTCTTTCACGTACCGGACCCAAACCTGCAGTCGTAGCACGCAGCGGTTACATTTTCCTCAGAGACTCTATGAATGTATGGATGGATGTGTTGCAGTAGGGAGCATCACAGCGTGGTCACACACACCATCACAGTACATCTGTCACATGATGCCAGTGCAGTCACCATGGAAACGCTTGTGTACACCTAAAGTCTTGTCTTTTTCTGTCCATGAAGGGTTTATGTAAATTAATTGAGATGAGAATTTTCACCAAGATGGGGTGGTTTATTTTAAACACATTCAGACATGAAAATCTGCTTGTTTAAAAGTAAAAACCTTTGATTTTTCTTTGAATTTCTTCTAAAAATGCTTCAGACTCAGTGGCTAAAGGTTTTCAGCCTTCAAAATAAAAGCATCAGTACATCAACAGGTGCCCTGAGATATCCTGTTTCATCACTGGAGGAATTAACAGGTTTAACATAAAAATATCAAACGTCATTTAAATGAAATCTCTACAAACTGTATAACATATTAGTCAGCCTTTCTACATAATCACGTGTCTGTTTAATAAAACATGTTTTGTTCTTGCAGTCACTTCATAATGTTAAAAATATATTTAGGAAAAAATACGACACAAACATTTTTAGTCAAATAATTAATAAGATGATAAAATAAAATGTCTACTATTTATTTCTAATTATTAGTATTTAAACAAGGATTTACTCTCTAGAAAACTATTTACAAATCATATTTCATTTTTCTGTTGAGGATATGTAACTAAGAAAAAGATCTTATATCAGTTTCAGAGCTAATTGTATAATCATATTTAAAATGTTTGTCTTTTGTTTTAAAGAGACCAACATTGTTTTATTTTTTATTATTTAACAGTAAAGGTCAGAGGTTATATCTTCAAATGTTCTTATTTTTAATCACTTGCCAAACTGATTCATATTTATTTAAATCACTACAGGAAGAGAGAAATGCAAAAACCTGTTGCTGGGCATTTATGTTGTTCGTTTTCTGGAAATTCTACAAAGTTTAATCATGTTTCTTTACAGAACTGAGGTGTAAACTCTTTTTCTGATTCATACAAGAATTCCCTCAATATTTAAGATATTTCATCACTTCTGCAACTCATCTTAAATGTTGGAGGAACATTTATTAAAGCTGTTTTTCTAAACAGCATTATTGGTTTAATTACAGATGTTAACACTGAATAAATGTCGGTCAGCTGTAAAGAAAAGCACAGTGAGATGTTTTATTGAAAAACGCTTGTAACATGAAACAACTTTACATTATTTTTTAAATCAACAAGTTGTGCTGATTATTTAAACCCACATATAAAAGATGCTGCTGTGTTGGTTTTCAGAACTGAATCTGCATGTAATCCGTGTGACGTTATGAAGGTCTGATGCCTTGTTGTTGTACAAATTGATGAGCTGTACTCTGTGTAGCCATGATGCTGATTTTTACATGCGATTCTGTTTATGTGATCAATAAAGTTTCTGTTTTGCTGTTTTTATCCAGCGTGTTGTACTTTTGGGTTTACTTTTCAGTTGGACTGAGACCAATTTTCAGCAGTTTAGTGGCAGAAAACATCCAATCTGACAGTTTGTATAGATAAATGTCCAAATGAAGAAAAATGCACAAATATCTGGACTTGAAATAAAACTAGTGTGAGGCGGGAATCACCAGAAACCTGTGATGAGATGAGAAATCAAACAGAACAGCAATCATGTGTTTGGGCATCATGATAAAAATAACCGGGTAATGAGAAATTTTGTCTAGTCCAAATTTGCTTTACAGATTTGTTTCCAGTTTGAACTATAGAAATTAATACGTAGACACCCCATTCGGCGTTGGAGAGTGTAACAGCGTCGCCGCCATATTGGGTGGATTCCTCACTCTCCAAACCCAACGGAGTCACTGCACAGTGAGCAACTATTGTTTTTATGTGCAGCCTACAAGTGCATCAACCTGCAGGTCTGCAGGTCTATTTACTTTTCTAGCTTACCTGTTGGAATTTTATATTTTCATTTATTTTATGTAATTATATTTATATTTTAAATATCATGTCATACCATATGTCTGATTTTGTGAAAAAAGCATAATAAAATGTGTTTTTAGTTGGGTAAGCATCTTCCTCAGTAGAAATAAATGCACTGAGGGTGAATGGAGACCCATCCAAGATGGCGGCCCGCTGCTACCCCAGCTCCACTAAGCAGCACCAGTCCACAGGGTGTCTATTTGAACAGCCTGTTTAAGGTCAAAGGTCAAACATTTAGAGCTGAATTCTGTTTTCCTTCAGTTACAGCATGTGGTCCAGGTGCTGAAGCAGAAAAGCAGCTCCAGACCATCACACTGCCACCTCCATGTATAACTCTTGATGTTTTTGTTTTACTCCAGATGAAATGGAACCTTGCAGAAAGTTCCAAGTCTTGTGTTTTGTTTGCTTCTGTTTTTAGCATTTTCTGTTGATTCATCATCGATGTGTTCAGGGATGAGCCAGAACTCTTGAGTCAGGATGACTCACAACTCGTGACTCATGTTTCTAGATAAAATCCTCGCTTCCCACGCAGGTACGATACAGGCTAGATTATTCTCTAGATCTAATTAAATTCTAATTCATTCCTAATAAATCTTAAGATCTAGGATCTACTTTACAAGTGCTCTGGAAGACATCCACAGTCCTGTGGAAGACATCCTGCCTTGTTCCAGTTCCAAAGAAAACTCGCCCATCAGTCAGTGATGACTACAGACTGGTTGCCCTGACATCCCACATCATGAAGGTCCTGGAGAGACTCCTGTTGGTCCACCTGAATAAGCAAACTAGAACATATCAGGACCCACTGCAGTTTGCTTATCGCCATGGAGTTGGAGTTGAAGATGCCATCATCCAGCTGCTTCAACCAACCCACTGTCATCTGGACAAAGCAGGCAGCACTGTCAGGGTCATGTTCTTTGATTTCTCCAGTGCATTTAACACAATCCAGCCTGATGTACTTTGCCAGAAACTCCAGAAGACACAGGTGGGGGCCTCAACTATCGCCTGGATTAAAGACTACCTGACAAACAGACCACAGTTTGTGAGGCTGAAGAACTGCACATCAAACCAGGCGATCAGTAACATTGGAGCACCACAGGGGACTGTACTCTCACCATTCCTTTTCACCCTGTACACCTCAGACTTCCAGTACAAATCAGAGACCTGTCATCTACAGGAATACTCAGATGACTCTGCAGTTGTCGGGTGTATCAGAGATGGACAGGAAGCTGAGTACAGAGAGCTGGTGGAGCACTTTGTGGCATGGTGTGGAAACAATCATCTGACCTTGAATGTGAACAAAACAAAGGAGATGATTTTAGACTTCAGAAGAAACAGGGTGGAGTCAAACACTGTTTCCATCATGGGAGAAGAAGTGGAGGTGGTTGAGGAATACAAATACCTTGGAGTTCACCTGGACAACAGACTGGACTGGAGAAAGAACAGCGAAGCCGTTTACAAGAAGGGACACAGCAGACTGCACTTCTTGAGGATGCTTGGGTCCTTCAGTGTCTGTAGCAAGATGCTGCAGATCTTCTACAAGTCTGTTGTTGAGAGTGTAATCTCTTCAGCCATCGTCTGTTGGGGTAGTAGAATCAGAAGCAGGGGCCTGAAAAGGCTCAACAGCCTAATAAAAAAGGCTGGTTCTGTTCTGGGGACGACTGTGGAACCACTGGAGGAGATAATGCAAAGAAGGATTCTCCAGAGAATCAAGAAAATTATGGACAACCCTGAGCATTCTCTTCACAAGACTGTCCGACAACGGAACAGTGTCTTCAGTCAGAGGCTTCTTCAGTTTCGCTGCAACACTGACCGCTACTGGAGATCCTTCCTGCCAACAGCCATTGTAATATACAACAACTCTTTAACGACTTGATTATTATTATTATTATGAGCTACTACAGCAATCATTTTCCCTCTGGGATTAACAAAATATTTTTGAATTGAACTGATTCTGGTGACAATTTGCTTATATAACTTCTTAATGATATGAATCATCATGATAGACAAACCACTGTTTATAATCCTGTACAAAGGTTAATTTTTAAATCCACAAAAGTTTAGACATTTGCAGTGACTGGATTATTAAACCAATCATCTTTGTTTTTTATATATTCACTGGGTTTTATGTAGATGAAAAAAGTTCAGCCACCTTTGTGCAACGGACGATGGAAACCTCATCAGGTTTAGTAGGTCACACTGAAAATGGGAAATTATGATGCTGAGGGAAACTACAGACTCACATATGATTCCAGATCAATAAACATACTGAGAGCTGGTTGTTATGGTGTGTTTCTCTTAACTCGGTCGTTCATGCTTCTCAGAGGATGAAGCATTCAGGTCATCCTCACCAACTTTCTTTGTTTAAAGGGACGTCCTCAACATAAAATGTTGATTTTATGGTCCTGAAATAAATAAAAGTACTAGCATGCTGGTGACAGCACTGTTGGTTTTTAAATAATTTTATTGCACTTGTGATTTTAATTTAAAAAGCCATGTAATAATAATAAAAATAATAATCTTCATCCATTTCTTCTTCTTTTAGTTTACCTCTTCATCTTAACTTCCCATTTAGACCATTTAGGACTGAAGGTCATTTTTACTTTTCCTCTAAGAAGCAAAGCTGAGAAACCCTCTTTGGATAGAAAGCTGCTAATGTGTGAAGTAAATAAAAGGAAATGCTTAAAACAGCAACACGACAGGGTTCAAAGTCATTTTTATTTGAACTTTTTGCAGGAAATAATTATAAAGCCATATTGTTCTGTCAGCATGTTGAGCTGTTTGTCCTTCAAAAGCAGTTACGGAGTGTGATCGCTATTCAGAATAATGAAGGTCACAAGAAACTAGGAGTCTAAGATGAACATGTTTACCACAATAATCTGATTTTTTGTTTTTACTAAAGTTTCTTTAAAAATCAGACTTAATATTTTACATCACTAACGGGTTCTTCTGTGAGTCGAATCAAAGTTTTAATGTTGTGTGAGTGGAGGAATGAGAAGAATAACCCTCCTCTTCAGAGCAGATTGAAACTTTCAGGTCTCTGAACTGGATCCAGTTTTAGATCAGTAGCAAGCAGAAAGTTGAAAAGCAGGAAACACGGGTGGGCACTACATGAACATGTCATCGTAGCCAGGTGGGGGCATGTGGTCTGGATCTGGCCTAAAAACGAGGCAAAGAGGAGAAAGCAGTCAGAAAGCTGTCATTACTCTTCTGGTTTCTCTTAGTTTAATCTGAACAAAAAGTCCAGAAACTGTAGAAAGAACTAAAAATGTATCTGAAGCATCCGTTTTCTGGGGCGAACCCAGAAGTCAGCCCAAGGTTGTCGTCTGCTGAGCATCGTTTGCGTCTCACCCTGGTCTGTGACGTCCGATGGGTCCAAACGGGTCGAAGCGCGCTCCTGGGGGAACGGCTCCAGGAGGCAGGATGTCTGGTATGCCGCTAGACGGGTCAAAGCCGGAGCGAGGATACCCCGACCTCAACGGGTCGACTATCATCCCGCCGCCACCACGAGTTCTGGGGGGGATAAAATTAATTTTGTTTCCTTGTTATTTTTGAGCTCAAATACAAAAATTGGAACAAAAAATGACGGATGGATGTTAGAAGACGGTTTAAAAGCAAACTAACTGTTTTAATTACAGAGTGAAATTGGCTTATACCTGAGATTGGATTATACCGGCATGAACTCCAACAACTGGTCTTTTATTCTAAAGATTAGTAATCCTTCAAGAGCAGAGATTAGAGTTTTATATTAAAGGTGAAATAAATGAACAAAAACAGAACACCGGGCAAGAAGAACAATGAGACAGAGAAAAAGTATGTGAAGATACTATAATCCAACATAATTCTAGAAGGTGAGTAAAGAAATGCTTTATGAATGTTGTCAAAAACATTTTAATATACAGTTTGAATTAGTCAAGTGCCAAGATCCATCCATGGATCCATCTTGTTCCGCTTATCTGAGGTCCAGTCACTGGGGCGTCAGGTCCATATGGGAAGCCTGGACGTTCCTGTCCCCAGCTCTCTTTGTGGAATCCCAAAATATTCCTACGCCAGACAGGATAGATACAATACCTACAGTGGGCTCTGGGTCTTTCCAGACGGGCCCGGAAAACCTCCAGGGGGAGGCCACCTTGGATGCTCGAATCGATGCAGAGGAGCAGCGGCTCTACTCCGAGCCCCCAGTCAGGGTTAAGACATTAAATTTTCCTTAAAAATATACAGATTATTTCGGAGTCTTGCTAATACCTTTTTTTCTGAGAGAACACTAAAATAATTAGGACTGAGGGATGATATGACTCACCCAAAAGGATCCAGGTCTGCTCCTCCAACTGCAAACGGAGGATCCAAAGGATTGGGCCTGAAAAGAAACAAAAGCACAGACGTCAGTCTGGTTTCTTTAACCTAAAAATAAAATAATTATAAAACAAACATGAAACTATTTAAAATCTAGCATATTTATAACTTCCTTTATGGTTAAAATTTGCCAATATTTCTTAAAAACCTTTTGTTGCTTTTCTTGCGATAAACATAACTTATTTTAAGGCTGTTGAGTGTAATTTTTGATCTTTTAATACCACTTTTTAGCACATATTCAGTAGATAGCCTTAGCTTTGTTGTTTTCTAACAAACTAATCAGAACACTGAAGTAAAACAACAGAGTTCCAGCCGGCTGGGATTTCCACAGCAGACTCCAGGGAAATCAGGATGTGAAGAGATGGCTTTAAGCATCTTTGGAACAAAAACAGCCACATTTGGCAGAAATTTGAGACAATGTATTATAAGATCTGAATATGAGACAAAGAACGCTGTGCTTTAGTTTTGGGAAAGAGAATTTCAGTTGCTGATCATAAAAGTTTACTATAAATGCAAATCTTTATTTTTAGAGCATTGTCAGCGACCCAGAAACTGAGCACCGTGTTTGACTGATGGTAAATTCAAACAGGAGAATATTACTCCGTTTCCCTGTACTATACTGTATTTTTAAATGTTCTATATGTTCTATCCAACCTTCATCTGTTCTGTATTGGTCCTATCACCTCCTCCTCCTCTGCTCCCTGTGCACACTCGTCTTTCTAACATCTCCCTCAGCAGCGAACCCAGTCTACACATTCATCATGTCTTCATTTCTCTTCCACTTCTCTGTTTTCTCCTCACTTCAGCCTCTCATCTTCTCATCTTTTTTGTCTAGCCATAATCAAGTCCTTGTCCTTCCTAATCCCCCTTGACACTCCATCTCTCAAGGAGCGGGGAGGCGACAGCATGAGGTCAATAAAGTGCTGTTGACATCACCTCGCTTCTCATCTGACCAGGACGGAGGACGAAGAGGAGTGAGTGACTGTTCTGTCTGTCTGGTTTGTATAATTTGGGCAGTTTTAGCTTTCAGGTCAAGGTTACTATATAAGACCAGTTTCTGAATTTATGTGAGAAGAATACTGATCAGCTGTATGTGACGACCAACCAGTGAGGCTGTGTTCCCTGGTGAGGATGTCCGCCGGGCATACGGAGAGGGCTGCTGCCTTCTTCCCTTCTTCTTTGTGCCTCATCTTCTTCATCTCTTCTACTCTTCCTCTCTGTTTTCTGTTCCGTCTCCTTCTTCTGGGGAGGCAGCAGCTGAGCCGTCACCATCTGTGACAAACCCTCCATGTCTTTGAACACACTGCAAAAAATAAATAAAAAAAAAACTGAAACTTTAACTCTTTACAGATGATACTTTGTTTTTCTCACATTCTGGCCTCTCTACATTATTAAATACAGATTAATAAATGTAAATGGTTCAAATGAAATAAGTTACTTGTCAATGTGAATAAATGTAAGTCCACAAAATAGAAGATTAAAATAACACAATAACTCCTGTCTCATTGACAACTTGTCTTATAAAATATAAATCACTTGCTAAAACATTTTATCAGTTGATGTCATACATTGTTTGGAAAGACTTCCCGTTTTTCTACATTTGTGTAATGGAATCACCTCCTTATGTCACAGGTTTTAGAAGTGTGGGAAACTCATTTAATCAATGCATTTGAAGTGGTGTCTGACAGGAATGATTGGTTGCTCTGAACGTTGAGGATTTCTCTCCACAAATAACACAAGCCTGGAGGAGTTCTGCTGTACGGTGGAGTTGCTAATGATAATTGTTACCTTCTACTAGCCGAGACGTTCTCTCCTGGATGCTAAACCAATAACAGCCTTTCCCGTCATGAGTCAAGACGGGTGAGTCATGAATGTCAAGTGACAGTGTGACGTAGATCTGTCAGGCTTTTCTAATCCTAGAGTTTCATCGTCTATTTTCTATCAGAAGCTACTGCAGGAGGTAGGTGTAGGAGACTATTTTCATGTTCAGCCTGCATGAAACACTTAGAATCAGAAATAATCGTTAAAAATGGTTTTTCAGTTCCACACCTCTTAACACTGGTTTCCTCGTTTTTTTTTCTCTGCCAAGTCCTAACAGATTACACACTAACCTGTCAAATGTGTGCAGCTGATCAGCATTCACATGATCGCTGATGTTTACTGTCAAGTCTGACACCTGCTGCGTGTTGAGGTTCTTTAAATAAACAAACAGAAAAATAACAGAATATACTTACAAGTCTTATCAAAAAACAAATACATTTTTTAAAAGGCCCTTCAGGTTTCAGGGAAATCTACAAACAAACTCAAAAGATTATTGAACAGATACAAGTGCAAACTTCCACCATGCAGTTATTTTTTAATGCTTGATGAGATTACAGTAAGATTTCATCTAATCTCATAGTCTTCTGTAAGAGAAGACCCTTTATTTTTGCAAACAACAAGGACCCAACCTCAGCTTTGGTAATCACTAATGTAGCAAACTGGTGGAGTTCACACATGAAGCATGCAGACTGGTTTCCCCTCTTTCTGGGTTTACCATTAGGTTGAATATTAGTGCAGAGTCCACCGTGATGGCCTTCAGTAGCATCTGTGTGTCTGTGCTGTTGTCTTTATAACGCAGACTGTACAGCTCCTTGTTGCTGTTCCAGTCAGCAGGTAGAAGCTCAGACTTCTTATCACTGCTACGAGGCTGCAGAAGAGGATGGATGAAAAACACAAGAACAGAAACGAATAACAGAAAAAACAAAGGGTTAATGAACAAAAAATAGTAGATTTATTAAATCATCTGATGTGCGTCAATGTGACCCAGCCCCACAGAGTGAGTTAGTTTAACCTGCTAAAAGATGACTTGACATGTTTTGTTTTGACAGTTCGTTACTTTAAATCATTGGGTTTAAATGAAACAATTTGATTGAAAATAAGTAAAAGACGTCTCCTAGACATTATAATCCAGCGAAGTTAGCTAAATCCAGAAAAGTATACCCTTTTGGAAAGCTAAAGCTAACTTCAAAATAGCAGGTTAGCGTGCGCAAGTTCCCCTAGAAAATCGATTGCTTAATGTCTCCTTCAATAACATAAAATAATCACGTCAGAAACTGTGTAAATGACATTATTATTCTGTACAATATCTTACTGCTGATCTATCGGCATTTATTAGTTTAATTAAAACCTTGTACTTTTTCAATAACGTGTAATTTCATGTCTGATCTTTTGTCTGTTCGTTTCTTTTATGAAGCATAAATAGTGAAACCCTTGTTACAAAAATAACAAACCAGGTCAACAGGTCAGGTTACTGTTTGTCCATTTTCTGCATCATCTGAATCTGACCCAGCTTCAAACAGCCGATTTTACTCACATCATCTCCAGACCCGATACACCTGTATCCATTCTTTATCATTTCCCAGTGAACGAAGCACACAACGGCGTCATGCGGGCAGCTGATGCTACCTGCGACACAGGTGTACAACACCTCCAAGCCTGCCATGTTTCTTTAGTGTCTCGACATCAACACAGCATCAAAACGACGAAAAGAAAACGAAAGTCTTCCCATTTGCAACCTAGAAACTTCTAGCACTTCCTGTCTGGGGATTTCAATGTAAAAGCACCGCAAAAAATTCGTTGCAAGGCCAGGCGCCTTGACATTGAGAAACACTCTTATAGATACATTCTGTAGATATTTGTACTGAGTATTTTTACACAAAAGTAATGAAAATGATCTGTATTACATCTGTGTTCTAAATGAAATCCAAAAAAAAATTATAAAATGTGCAAAAAACCAAACACAAAAAATAATTATGATCAGAATTTTACAAGAACGTAATGCCTTTTCAAGTAAAATAGAAGACGAATAATAGTTTATGTGAACTTTATTTTGTTTTATTTATGTAGTTGTCTTTTTAGACAACATACTTCATTTCCCATCATGCCTTGTACCGGCAGGGCGGAAAGCGCTTCCTTGTGAAGATGGCGGCTCCCTTGACTCTACTTTTAGTTGTAGCCGTTACAATCCGCGCGGCTCTTTACAGATCCTCTCTAGCGGAGGTAATCGCGGAGCGGGTGGAGGTGGTGTCACCCATTACCGCCTGGAAACGAGGTAAGCGCGGGTGCGGCTGTCGTCCGGATCCCAGTTGTTCGGTTAAAATTCCGGTTCCTTCCTGCATCTTCGTCTGAACGATGCTGTCAAGTCAAACCAGTTCCGATACAAAAGACGGAGAGTCCTGATCGGCTTGCAAAAACAAATCCAGACAAGCCTAGACAAGTGCTGATTTCTTATAAAAATGTTGAATAATGTGTGTGGATGCTACATGTGTCATGCTTCAGCCCCTGTAAAGTAAAACCAGATCATTACAAGGTGATTGATGATATTAGCTCTACCATAGAGGATAACACAGATGTTGTTTGTTTTTTGCAGTTATTGAGGGTTTGGCACTGCTTGATCTTGGAGTTTCACCATACTCAGGAGATGTGTTCCATGAGGTAGGAGATCCGCACATTAAATACCTATCATGTTATCAGGCCATGACAGCATTTGTGTCTGCTTTAGGGGTTAGGTGATGAGCTGATTTCAAATCCTCAAGGATTTAAATGTGTTGCCAATCTGCCAAAGTAATAATAGTAGGATTGTCACAAACTATTTATCAGAATGATTGGGAAATGTTGCTGCCCAGATCGATTTGGATGCAACACACTCAGGGCCTGATCACATTATTGTGTATTTATGGTATTTATGGCCCAGTCCCAATACTCACACCTCCACACTTGTGCCTTTTAATATCATGTTCCCAGCCAGGGGTGCAAGTGCATAGGGTGTCCCGATTTTCAAGTGCAGGAAGTGACCAAGCTCATTTTGCACCCTTGATCTGCACTTTTCCCAGGTCTGTATCAATGTGGACTTGGGTGACCCACAGTTACCCACAATCTATTCCTGCGTGTTAAGTTTGAGAAGAAGGCAGGGCAATGGCTCAAGTGCCTTTTCTGAAAATTTGTATTTTCAAATGAAAGAAATTTTAAGACGATTAATGACATTTATTCATGTTGTGAATTTTTTAAGACTAAGGTTTAATGTGGACGGCAATGAATTTCAATTTAGGGTCTCCAAAAAGGGTGGGTAGTCTGAACTGTAGTTTGGTGCATAAGCACTGACCACAGTCAGAACCCGTCCCCCCACACGTAGGCGGAGGGAGGCTACCCTCTGATTCACTGGGGTAAACCTCAACATACAGGCACCAAGATGGGGGGCAACTAATATGCCCACCCCTGCTCAGCGCCTCTCAGTGGAAGCAACTCCAGAGTGGTAGAAAGTCCAACCCCTCTCAAGGAAACTGGTTCCAGAGCCAGAGCCATGCATTGAGATGAGTCAGACTATATCTAGTTGGAACCTCTCAACGTCACACACCAACTCAGGCTCCTTCCCCACCAGAGAGGTGACATTCCATGTGCCAAGAGCCAGCTTCTGTAGCCGAGGATCAGACAGCCAAGGTCCCTGCCCTCGACTACCACCCGTCACACACTGCACCTGACCCCTTTGGCCCCTCCCACGAGTGGTGAGCCCATGGGAAGGGGGATCCACATTTCCTCTTCGGGCTGTGCCCGGCTGGGCTCCATGGGTGAAAGCCCATCCACCAGGCGCTCGCCAACATGCCCCACCTCCAGGCCTGGCTCCAGAGGGGGGCCCCCGTGACCCATGTCCGGGCGAGGGAACACAGTTTCCATTTATATAATTCATCATAAGAGGTCTTTGGGTTGCTCTTTGTCTGATCCCTCACCTAGGACCTGTTTGCCATGGGTGACCCTACCAGACGCAAAAAGCCTCAGACAACTTAGCTCCTAGGATCATTGAAACACTCAAACCCCTCCACCACGGTAAGGTGGCAGCCCACGGAGAGGAACTTACTACGCACTTACTACATGGACTGAAATGCTTGCCCTGGTTTTCTCCATGTTTAATGCTCCTTCTGTCATCCTGGAAGAGAGCGTTAAAGCTTGCAAAATACACAGCCATTTTCTTCTCCATGTCTGAATCTCATGTCAATGATGTCAATATGGTGAGACACAATTGTAGTCCTAAATGTCTTTTCACACAAAACCTAAAATCACTGTTCGAAAATAGCGAATAACAGAGTCTTGGCATAAATGTGTCTTTAAAATTCACGGACGTCAAATGTAAAATCCGTGGCACATATCAAACAGGGTCAGAAAATAACTTTTATCCGCTCATAGACTCCGATTCATTTTTGGGAGCAGTGGGACACCCATGGACCAGAAGTGGGTGGGTGTGGCTTAGGCTCCCCCCAAAAAAACAAGTAGAAGTAAAGATGTTCTTACTTGGTGAGGATTTTCAGTGTTGGTCTGTTAGCATAACTTCAAAATGAGTTGGTGATTTACATCATGGTGAGGTTAACTGTCAGCTGTGGCATTAGGTTAGCATTATTAGCAGCTATTAGCATAAGGTAGATAATTAACCTATATGTTACAGCATCCCCCCCCCCCTCCTTTAGGGCTGCTTTAACATAGAGAGCATGTTTTGTTTCATTTTTGTGAAAATTTACTTTAAATATGAAAAATCATTATTTTACTTTTAAACTAAAATAATGATTTGACATTTGCCACAACCCTCAACCCAAGTTTACATCATATGCTCCTATTTTGATTCCAAATAACCTTTTTGTTTTTTCTCCAGACCCCTCTCGTCATCTATCTCTTCCACTTTCTGGTGGATTATGCAGAAATTACATTTATGGTGAGAGAGCCACAACAAACTTGGCATCCCAGCTTGAGTATTTCCAGCGAGTTCCGGGATGAACCCCAGTAAACACCTATTGCTCTTTTTCAGCTGGAATAAAATCAATGAAAGTTCTCTTTGTTTTGTTTGTTAGTTGGCAGACGTGATCTCTGCTATTGCTCTCTACTTGGCAGTGAAGGAATACAACAAACAAGTGGTAAGAAAGTGAGAAATGTTTAAGGAAAATTAAGCCCTTTTTTATATCAAATTAGCACAAAAGGTAGTTTATTTTAACCAACGGCAGCTCAGTTTGCCACTCATTATTTAGACTATTTAGATGAATCAGTCATACAGTTGTGACTGGATAAGTTACACATGTTTTCATGCATGCACACAATTTTCCTTGTAGAAAGGGCGATGAGACATTTCATTTGCCTTCTCTGATGTTTTTCAGTCCAGAAAACAGAAGTTTGCCCTGGAGGCAGACCGATACCCTCAAGACTGTTTGGAGCTCATCAGAAGTCCCAAAGAAATGTTGTACATTCCCCTGAAAGTAGCCATGTTGTAAGTACTCCCACTAGATGGAGTTAAAACCAAGCGGTCATTGAATCGCAGGTTTAAAAATTTAGTATTTTTTGTAAAAATCTTGATTGTGAATGAAACAAAAAAGATGGTTGTAAGTTTCAGGAAAAGCAGGTTGAACACTTCTTCCATCATGAGAGAAGAAGTAGAAGTGGTGAAAGAATGTGAAAACCCTGGTGAAGCAGACTGGAGACATAACAGTGAAGCGAAAGGGAGCAGACCTGACTTATTAAAGCTGAGATCCTTCAGTGTTTGCAGCAAGATGTTCCAGATCTTCCATAGGTCTGTTGAGGAGACCTCTGCAGTTAACTGTTGATGTAGCAGCATCAGAGCCCGTGATTATAAGGAAGGCTAGCTCTGCTCTGGGGGATTTTATTTTTATTTTTTGCAAAAACGAAGAACACGATGTACAACCATGATCATCCTCTTCACAAGACATAAGTCAGCTACAGTGTCTTCAGTCAGAAGCTTCTTAAGATCCAGAACAACAGACAGAAGGTCTTTCATGCTGTTGGGTATTTTTAAATCCTGGAATGAACCACACAGGAGAGAAGTCAGTAGGTTTTATACGCTGCTGAGGGGCAGCAGAGGGCAACCGGCCAAAAGCCTGCAAAGGCCCATGTCCGATCATCTCTGGCACGTTCTCTCTCTCTCCAGCTGGTTTTATTGAAACACGGGCAACCAAGGACAAAGAACAATCCATCACTGTCCCCACTTAACCAATAACACTGTTGCTTCTATCTAAGGCAGGACCTTCTAAAAAGGAAGTCTCAAGTTACAGGGGTGACTCATTCAGCCTGCTAACTTTCCTGTTGTCAGGCAGAGCATCCCCAACCCCCATGCTTATCAGGCCGCATGCCTCAGCTATGAGGAAAGGAGAAAGCCCTGTGGCTTACTTCACAATCATAAGATTAGCATATGATTACTTAAAAAGGAACATTTAAGACAGTAATACATTAAAATCTCCAACACCTGCCCACCGCTAGAAACATCAATAATTAATCTTTAAAGAAGCTTAAATAATAAGAGTTGCATCTAATTTCACTTTGGGGTTAATTAAGTATTTTTAATTAAAATTATGTTCTCTCACAGTTACCTGCTGAACCCATTTACCATCCTGTCCTGCGTCGCCAAGTCGACCTGCGGCCTGAACAATGCGGTCATCTCCCTGTTCATCCTCACCACGATTAAAGGTCAGCCTCAGATTATTACCCCACATTGTTTTAAGATATCTTTGTTTCTTTCTAGAACCTTTATGGTTGTTGAAATAAATAGTTGGCAGCATCATTTTAATTTTTAATTCTATTTTTTTTATTCAAGATACCCCTAGAACCATTTTTCCTGTTTTTTTAGAGTTAGGGGTTAATTTAGTTTTATTCTGTGTTTCAGGAAATGCCCTGCTGAGTGCTGTCTTCCTGTGCTTGGCCACTTACCAGTCCATCTACCCTCTCACACTGTGTGCTCCAGCGATGCTGTACCTAATGCAGGTTGGTTGTGTTTAGCATAGATGAACATAAATAAATGTTGTGGTATTGATGAGCTTTTTAATTCCCTTTGATTTTAATGCAACATTAGAAAGATTTAGTTGCATCTTTTGCTCCTCCGCCTTTATTTTTGTCTCTTCAGCGCCAGTACATCCCGGTGAATTATCGAAGAGCCAGTTTCTGGTGGTTTGTCGTTCAGTACCTCTTCATGTACCTCGGTAGCCTGTTTGTCCTCATCTGTCTTTCCTTCTTCCTGCTCGGCTCGTGGGACTACCTGCCATCTGTTTATGGCTTCATGTGAGTAGAAGCAAAGCTAATGGTGTAAAGCAGATACAGCTGCACCTTCTCTCCAACTGCAGGGTGGAGACATGGCTGGTGGAGTTTTGTAGCTGTAGAGTTTTCGCACCAGAGAGCATCTTGAACTATTGACTAAAATGAGCCTTTTTGCAGAACCAGACTGATTTTTTTTGTTTTTGTCCCTCCAGTCTTTCAGTTCCTGACCTCACCCCGAACATCGGCCTCTTCTGGTACTTCTTTGCTGAGATGTTTGAGCATTTCCGCCTCTTCTTCCTCTGTGTTTTCCAGATCAATGTTTTCTTTTACACCGTCCCTCTGTCCATCAAACTCAAGTAAGTTCTCCTTCTTACCCTCACACCAGTCTGATCGTGTGAGGCAATGCTACAGTGCTTTCAGTCTCTTTATCCCAAATGTTTGTGCTATAGGGACCATCCGGTGTTTCTGATGTTCATGCAGTTAGCTGTGATCTCCATCTTTAAGTCTTACCCCACTGTGGGAGACATTGCACTCTACATGGCCCTGCTTCCTGTCTGGAGTCACCTGCACAGATGTAAGTGTCGTGATGTTTGCATGAAGCGTACATTAATCTCAAAACCCATTAATTAATTCTAAATGTCCAATAATAAAGAGTTGAACTGTAAAATGAAAGCATGAGTTACAATCTGATATATATAAATATTAAAAAACATCATATAAAGAAGCAATCTTGAGCAAACTGTTTTCCGTCTCGCTGCAGTCCTGAGGAACATCTTTCTGGTGTCCTGTGTCCTGTTGGCCTGTTCTGTTCTGTTCCCGGTTCTGTGGCACCTCTGGATCTACGCTGGCAGCGCCAACTCCAACTTCTACTACGCCATAACTCTGCTGTTCAATGTGGCGCAGGTAAGACTGTGCAGATGTGGCATGAAAAATTGCACATTCAGACATTAAAAGTTATGGTGGCCTAAATAAATCCAGCTGCTTCAGATTAAGACCCTGGTTTTCTGCAATAATTGAACTTTACTCTTTAAACTTCCACCTTTCATACAAGCTTAAAAGAAAATCTTAATTTCTGACACATCCGTGTTTTTATTCTTTGACAAAAGAACATTTTGTTGCCCTTATTTCCTTTCAGATCCTTCTGGTGTCAGATTACTTCTACGCCTTCCTGAGGAGGGAACACCACCTCATCCATGGACTTTATCTAAAGAAGAAGGATGGCTCGGAGGCTACGCTAGTACTAAAATAGAAGCACAGTCTCTACAGGGAGGAAGAAACTGTTGAAGCTCTCCCTAAAGTGAAAAACTGAGATGAATAAGAGACATCGGCGCTGCACTGATCATCAGAATGAACAAAAGCACACATGCAGAAAGTGTGTGAGGTACAACTTCATGTGTCAGACTCAGACTTGTGACCCCCTTCTCTGTTGGAAAACTTACTCTGAAGGATCTCCCCTCTGACACCTTAGAGAAACTGGACTTTTATTTTGAAGGTTATTTCCTCCTATTACATGTTGTGGATGAACCAACAGAGGAACATACAGCTGGGCTTTTATTTTGAAGCCTGCCTTTTCATTAAAATTGACAAATGTAGGAAACCTTTTGAGTCTCTCACATAAAACTACTGGTCCTGACTCACCGTAATGTTATGTTGTGTTTAAACTGATTTAGTTATACTAGGAACAGAGAAAATGGAATTATGAAAGGTTTCTCACTCTTTAATTACATAAACTCCATCTCCTCAGTTTTGGATCTCATCCCTGTTTAAAGCCGGACTATCTACAGCACATAACACCACCTGGACTTGGGATGCTGCCTAAAAAGTGTGGATTGGTTCATCCTCAGGCCTTCTCCACATGAACACGGATATATTTTACAAGCAAATTTATTATCCAAATAATCAGAAGTAGTGGAATCTCAGGCGTTTTATGTGGCGTTAGCCCGGTGCTTTCAGGTGCATCTGTCAAGAGTTGTCTTCACTTGAAATGATGCCAAAAACATTTAGATGGCGATCATTTTAATTAGCCTAAGGCTGTTTTTCAATAATACTTTTGTGTTTGTGAATTAGGTCTCAGATTCATCTGATAGAAGCTGAATAACTGAGGAGAGCAGACAGCAGTGAATGTGTTTGATCTGAAGTACGGGAGCATAGAAAAATGGTGATGATGATTATGGACCAAGTGAAATCGCCCTACAGTTTTCTTCTGATTCCATCCCTACAAATGTTTTATCACTGTGAGAAATGTCTCCACTGTTTCTGCATGTAATCAAAAATAATTAGTTAAAAAAAACATTTTAATGGTTCTAATGAACTTCTTCTGTATGCATGCAGGTTATGGATGACGTGGTTGTCAGAAGATACTACTTTGGTAATGGGGGGATTTAGCATTTTTAGTGAGAAAGACCTCAGATTTCAAATGTTGAATGGTCAGTTTTTTTTTTTTTTTGTTTTTTTTTGTAGAAAGGAAACACACACTCACTCCCCTAACTAAAACCAATATCCGGTAGATCCAGGAAGTCATTTACTACCCTGATTGTTTTCACAAGACAAAAACAAGAATTATCATGAATATTTAACTCCCTAACAAAAGGTAAACTCGTATGTTTTACTCTTTTAAAGCTTTTTTTACTCTCCCAGTTTTTTGTAAAACCAAATGACACTATTATAGTATTCTAATCTATGTTTATGTTTATTTATTTGGCAGACGCTTTTATCCAAAGCGACTTACAATTTATAACCTATAGGGCATGTTGTGATCTGTGGGGGAAACTGGAGTACCCGGAGGAAACCCACGGGGAGAACACGCAACTCCATGCAGAAAGGCCGCAGCCCAGTTTCGAACCAGCAACCTTCGTGCTGCGAGGCAACAGTGCTATCCACTGCTCCACGATGCAGCCCTAGTCGGTGTTTACTACAAACTAACTCATTGTTTCATGGTACCAATATTTTACATTTTATATTAACACAAAACTGTTTGGAAACTAACATTTTCGCATCAGATCATATTTAAACAACAGATGTTTATTCCAGACTGTGTCTGAATGGTGCTGTCTGTTTAGACAGACTGATATATGACACATTTTTTTATGGAACTGGGAAAGATGCAGCTTTCCGATTAAATGAAATAACACAAAACCTTTAAAGAGCAAGTCTCCCCCAAATAAACTTTTTTTGCTGATAAACTAAATAAACGAGTGTCTAATCATGCTGCAGACACGTGTAGTCAATAATTTGGCACTTCAGTGCATCTTAGTTAAAATTTAAATATTCTGCTTAAAACTGGCAGTGTTGTGCCGTTGTCAGGTAAAAACTCTGCACTGCACTTTGAATTTAAATCTGCCACTGCTATTGGCTAAGAGGTATGCTATGATGTAAACTGGTACATTATTATGTCACAATGCTGTTGTGTGTGTGTGTGTGTGTGTGTGTGTGTGTGTGTGTGTTTGTTAGCAGCTCCGCCTTCTCGGTCTGCCAGGCAACAGCATTTGTTGCATTTTTCAAACATGAAGTGGGAGTGGAGTTAGACTCTGGTAGGGCTTGACTTGCTCTTTAAAATCAACATGAAGATTCTCTGAATGTTTAGTTGCATTTTGGGTTAATTCCATGTTTCAGAGTCAAAGATAAAATGGTTTACTTTGCGCCCACCTACATAAAATTAAACACCTCTTGACTTTTTATACTTTTCATCTGTTTGTGCAGAAGGGTCAAACATTTTTTACCAATAAAAGAAAAGGGAAACATATTTGCTGCACTGAAATCATTCCAGGGATTTCATTTTTTTTATTTAGATGTCTTTTATTATGAATGATGATATTTAATTTGGCATTTAGGTTCAGATTTTTCTTCAGAAAGGCTGATATTATAGCAGCTTCAGAACCATCTCTAAACTTCTGTACGTCTCCAAGATCTTGGAAAAGGTTGTGGCTAAACAGCTCACAGCTGCTCTTGATGAACGTAACATCTATGATAGTTTCCATTCAGGTTTCTGTAGAGCTCATTCTAGTGAAACAGCTATTCTTAGGGTTTCCAATGACCTTCTGACCCACAGTGATGCAGAGGACGGTTCTGTTCTGGTCCTGCTGGACCTGACTGCAGCCGTTGACACTGTTGATCATCACCTGCTACTGGAGGCTGAGAGACTCAGAATCAGGTATCAATTGCTGCTCTTCATTTTTGATGCAGATGACATTATCTACTCTTAATCCTTCACCATTACTCAGACTCTGAAATTTCTACAGGCAGCTTTTGAGGGGGTACAGTCTCATTTCACCAAACTAAAGTTTGTGCTCAATGCTGAAAAATCCACATGTATGTTGCTGGTGAAGGTTCTCAGTCATCCAGCTCATTAGCCTAGTGAACTAGACCAAATTATTGCTTTGCAAAGTTTACATTTATTTAGTCTGGCTTGCCAGGCTACCAGCTCATGGTAATCCAAGGGGTTAAAATGAAGACAACTGGACTTCTTTGGTTTCTTTGAAGACATTTTGCTTCTCCTCTGAGGAGCTTTGTCAATTCTGACTTGAATACAGAAGGGTCATGCTTATTAACTGATGCTGTCTTTTGTTGCTTAACAAACAGAAACTACCTATGAATACCTCAACCTATGAATACCTCATCCTCCCTACCCCCTGTGGAGTTGTTGATGTCATTAGACCCTATTGTATTGGAATGCAGGAGGGTGCACATGCATGTCATTAAATAGTAAGAAAGTCACACCCAGCCCTAAAAATCTCAAATAGTTTAGAGTTTCCTGATTAAATGACTGCATCTTATAAATACTTGGGTGTCATAATTGGTCAGAATCTTTCATTTCATTTACATATATAAAACTTTACCAAAAAGGTTTCTTTTACTGAAGGAGATTATGCTATTCTCTGAAGGCAAGGAAACACCTAATCCCTGCAACATGTTTACCTTTGTTAGAGTATGCAGATTCACTGTATTTGAGGAAAATAGAACACAGGAGTCTGGACAGAGCCAGTGAACTGAACACTTTCTTTAATAGTTTAAGTTCAGGAGCTAGCTCGGCATCCTTCTTTACTACAACCAAACAGACATCCCATCAAACTTTGACCCAAAGCTTTCATGTCACACATCAGATGTTTTATCTTTGACCTCAGTCATGGATTCATCTGCTTTTACAAGTTTGTTTTCCACCAAACCAGGAGATCCTGCTGCTCCCTTTGCCTCCTCCACCCACTTGTCTGTCACTAGAAGTCAAGTGAATAGGCAGCTGGTTTGTCAAAGTCCCCTTTAGTGTGATCCTGTTTCCTGGACTAACTGGTATGGATGGAGAAACTCACCAGAGCAGAGAAGAGCTACAGGTGAACACATCTGCAACAATTCTGGCAAAAACAAGCAGCAAACAGGTTGTTTGCTTCAGAATAAAAGCCAGAAACTGAATGAAGTCATCCAGATATGTAATTAAACACAATTAAATAAAGCAGAGATGTTGGTCCAGGCCTGTCCAGCCTATCAGATGATGCCCCATAGGGTCAGAGAGCCAACCTCTAAAAAGAGCCTGTGTGAGGCTTCCTTCTTGGTTATGAGTCTGAGACTCTCCACCTGTTCACCTGTTGCTTGAATCATCATGAGCCGGAGCTCTTTTAGCTGAGGCCAGATATCTACACTATAGTGAAGACCATGGATCTAAACACGGCTCACCCAGACGTCATCCTGTCTGAAGGCTGAGCCACGAGGAGGTCTGGACACAAACAGAAAGTTCAGATGTTTCCTCAGTCATGTTGGCTTCAGCTCAGGTCCTCACAGCTGAAACGTGAGAAGATGTTTTAAATTAATGTCTCACTGGTCTTTTCATTCACATGTTTCTGAGACTTTTAGCATCACTGCGTTTTAGTTTAATGTCTCTTTAATTTGGGTTTTGGTTTGAATCGGGTAATGTCATTATAGCAGAAGTACCAGCAGACCTGGATCTTCTGATGCTGCTTATTTCTAACAGCACAGTGATGTTGGTTTCAGATTGTGGTTGTGAGATTTCAATATGAGAGTTATTTATCTTTACTCTGTTGACCCAGGACAGCCATGCATGATGTTTTCTGGATCCTCCTGCGTCTTCAGCTCCAGAAACTGGTGATGTTTTATGATGTTCTACAGTTCCTTCTTGCTGGTCATGAAGTCTATCTGTGTGGACTTTAGGTTTGCGTTGGAAATCTGTCTGATAGCTTCTAGGTCATAAATGATCTGTGCATGCTCACCTGGATTTGCATAAAGGGGCTGCATCGTGGTGCAGTGGTTAGCACTGTTGCCTCGCAGCACGAAGGTTGCAGGTTCGAAACTCGGCTGCGGCCTTTCTGCGTGGAGTTGCGTGTTCTCCCCATGCATGCGTGGGTTTCCTCCGTGTACTCCGGTTTCCCCCACAGATCACAACATGCCCTATAGGTTATAAATTGTAAGTCGCTTTGGATAAAAGCGTCTGCCAAATAAATAAACATAAATAAACGTAAAGGACTTCATGTGAAAGCTTGTCTTTATGTCTTCAAGTTCACCAGCAGTGGAAACAATGGGATCACTGGAACACCTCCACCTCAACATTCAGCTCTTTTTTTAATCAGCTCTGAATGAAATCAGCTGACCGCCAGCTGAGTTATGGTCTTATCCTGCAGGTAAAATGTATCTTCAGTCAGTTAAGGATCCCACCTGTGAACTCTGCTGTGATATTTTTAGAAGTCTGGTTCTACTGTCCTGCAGCCACAGCTTCTGTTGAGACTGTCAGCAGATCTGCTGGTCTAGGTGTCCAGGTTGTCAGGAGGAACCTCTGTCGACAGATCTACCCTGTAACTCAGAGTTGAAGAACCTGTGTGAGGCCATTTTACTGGGAAAGACTCTGACAACTTCATTAGAATCAGAGTCTGTCTGCAGCCTGCACTCTGAGAAGCTCAAACTCTTCTGTCTGGACCACGAGAAGCCTGTTTGTCTCGTCTGCAGACTCAGAAGGACACCAAAACCACAAGAAAACATTGATCTGACAGCAGAACATGCTCTGGTCCATTCTCGACGAACAGAAAGACAGATCAGAGCAGTTTCAGATGCTTCAGCAGTTTTTTCATGAGGAGGAGGAGGTTAGGATCTCTGCACTGAGGAAGGAAGAGGAGCACAAGAGTCAGATGCTGACGGGACAAACTGAGGACTTTAGGAGTAAAATAGACGCTCTTTCAGATACGGTTACACTCACAGAAGAGGAGCTGAGAGTTGAAGATGTTTGTTTGATCCACAACATCTAGACTGCTGTTGACATGATCCAGCGGGTCTTCCAGATGGATCATCCACAACCAGCTTCATGAGCTCTGATAGATGAAGCCAAACATCTGGGCAACCTGGCCCACAATATCTGGACTAAAATGAAGGAGGTGGTCTCCTGCTATCCTTTGATTCTGATCCAAGCACAGCTGAGCCTAATCTTATCCTGTCTGAAGATCTGACCTGTGTGACATTTGGACAGAGGCAGAAGCTTCCTGAGAATCCAGAGAGGTTTGAGCGCTGACAATGCATTCTCAGCTGTGAGGGATTCAGCTCAGGAACACACATCTGGTACGAGGAGGTCAGGAATGAGCAGTTCTGGGGTCTCAGTGTCATAATGAAGTCAGTTCAGAGACAGAAACAAATCCAAGAAGGATTCTGGGGAATTTATTTCTCTAATGGGAATTACGTGGCAGCTTCTCCACTACCTTAAAAGTTCTCCCCGTGATGGACCAGGGTTCAACTAGACTGGGATAGAGGAGAGTTATCGTTCTTTGATCTTTATACCAAAAACCACATCCATGCCTTTCCCTATGTTTGCATCAAAAATAAATTACCTCCAAAGATTTTACCAGCAACAAAATGAGCCCACTGCTGGTATTACTGGTGCGGTAGCTTATTGTGTTCAACTTCCCTGTTATTGTTCCTCATCGAGGCTCTCAGGAGGAACAAAACAGAGATGTTTAGATTTTACATCAGTGTGTTGGAGACACAGCATCAGAGGACAAGATTTAAACTGGATTATCCTTTTATTGATAATATTTCATAGAAGAAGCCTCGTTTTGAGGCGAGAGGAACTGTGAAGGAACTTCCTGCCTGCTGCTGGTTCCGTTGTCGTTTTCATCCTGAGGTAAAATGTCTTCTCAGTCAGAGAAGGATCTTACGTGTCCCATCTGCCTTCACATTTTTGTAGAGCCTGTTGTCCTGTCCTGCAGCCACAGCTTCTGTAGAGGCTGTCTGCAGAGATGGTGGTGGGAGAAACAAAAGGAGGTGTGTCCACTTTGCAGGGAGATGTCTCTGTTTAGATATCCTCCACGTAACCTGGCATTAAAGAACCTGTGTGAGACCTTCACACTGGAGAGGAAACAGAAAGCTTCAGCTCCATCTGAGCCTCTGTGCAGTCTTCACGCTGAGAAGCTTAAGCTGTTCTGTCTGGATCATCAGCAGCCCGTTTGTCTCGTCTGTCGAGATTCAAAATCTCATAACAACCACAGGTTTCGGCCCATCGCTGAGGCTGCTGAGGACCACCGTCAGGAGATCCTGATAGCCCTGAAACCCCTGAAGAAGAAACTAAAGAGCTTAAAAAGAGTTCAGGGACGATGGGAGGAAACAGCAGAACACATCAAGGTTCAGGCCAAACACACTGAGAGGCAAATCAGGGAGCAGTTTCAGAGGTTTCACAAGTTTCTGCAAGAGGAGGAAGAAGTCAGGATCGCTGCTCTGAGGGAGGAAGAGCAACGAAAAGGTAAAGAAATAAGGAGGAAGGCTGAAGGTCTGGCCAGAATCATATGGGTCCTCTCAGACACAATCAGAGCCTCAGAGGAGGAGCTGAGAGACGTTGCTGTCTTACAAAGCTACCAGGAGGTGAAAAGGAGAATCCAGCAGTACCCCCTGCTGGATGACCCACAACCAGGTCCAGGAGCTCTGATAGATGAGGCAAAACATCTCGGAAACCTGAGCTTCAACATCTGGACAAAGATCAAGGAGATGGTCTCCTACACTCCTGTGATTCTGGATCCAAACACAGCTCATCCAGAACTCATCCTGTCTGAGGATCTGACCAGTGTGAGGTTCAGGCCGAGACAGAAGCTTCCAGACAACCCAGAGAGGTTTGACCAACATCACTGTGTTCTTGGCTCTGAAGGTTTCACCTCAGGAGCTCATACCTGGGACGTGGAGGTGAGAAACGAGGACAATTGGGGTGTTGGAGTGGTGAAGAAATCGGTTCTGAGGAAGGGACCGATCCAGGTGGGGTACTGGGGAGTTTGTCTCTTTGATGGGAACTACAGGGCAGTCTCTTTCCCACATCCAGAACAAGTTCTCCCAGTGAAGACGCTCCACAGGATCCGGGTCCAGCTGGACTGGGACGGAGGAAGCTTGTCATTCTTGGATCTGGAGACGAACAAACTAATTCACAGATTCAGTCACACGTTCATGGAGAAGCTGTTTCCTTTTATATCGACCAAGAATAAAATCCCGCTGAGGATTTCACCACAGACCATCTCTGAAGCTGCTTCCCTGTAGTCTGTCTGCATATTTTATTATAATTTATCTTCTTATGCATAAACATCAGCTATTGACTGTAGAGCAGAAATGGTAACAGTTTAGTTTTATTGGCTTTGTGTTTAAATTTGCTAGTTATTTTTTCTTCATTAGTTAAACCAGACGAGTCTTAATGAGACAAAGCTGGGTCCTAAAAAATAACAAATAAAAAAAAAACTGCAATAAAATGGCGCGTGCATCCTTTTGTTAAAAATAAATCATCTGCAGCCTGTGATGTTACAATGTCATTTTGGTTAAAGCCTTCAGGTGTTCATCTTCAAACCAAAGTCAGCATAGACGTAACCAAGCCTAAACGTAATGTAGATCCAAAATCTAAAACATTAAACCAGAAAAACAGACCAGATGTCTTTAGCGGATGTTTTTTTAACTGTTGTTACAACAAAACAAGTTTTCATTACAAGACTTTCAGACACCGTTTGTTCATCAGTAACACCTGAAACCAGAGCAGACGTGAGTATTCAGGAAATACCTGAAACAGAGTTAACTTCTGTTTAATCAGAGGAACAAACCAGGAAGGATCTGGAGATCTGCTTCTCCACACGAGGCTCACCAGCAGCTACGGTTCAGTAAAAATAAACTTTAATAAAGAGGAGACATCCTGTGTATTTAAGTACTATTAGACACAAACATGGGACCATTTGGCTGAAAAATCCTCAACACTAGAGCCAGATTTATTTCTTAATATTTAAAGAAACTACCACTACAGCAGATAGAATGATCTAAATTGAGGCTTTTAACAAGGTCTTTTCACTTATATGTACTTGTTTTGTGTTTCTGTTAACATTTTGAACCATGTCATCAATAATCTTTCAGGAAAAAAACACCAATAATCAAAGTTAACAGGAAAGTTGATGAGCACATTTGGCAGAATAAGATTTTTCCTGTTTATTCTTTCAAATGTCTGAAATTTTTACATAAAGTATAAAAAGAAGCCACTTCCACAGGCTGAACACATCAGAGAATCTACTGGGACCTTAGTGACGATTTCAGACGTTTCCGAGTTCCGACTCATTTTCGTTGCTACTTCTGATAAAAATCTACATGAAAAGACCCAAACTAAACCTCGTACGTATTTGATTCTGTAAGACAAACAGCTACACAACTTTTTTTACTTCTCTAAATATGTTCACTAACTTCCACAACCTCTCCCTAAAAATAGCTGTCATTCGATAAGTACTTCCATTTTTTATTTATTCTTTCTCCTGCCTGAAGGGAGAAAATTAAATAAATGAACAGGATTAAAGTACAGCTGTGAAATGATTTAATCCCATCATAAGAGCATCTGCTGACAGAGTTAAAAGGGCTAAAGCTGGGAAAAGGTGATGACACCACAACAATAACAGGAAGTCAACCAACTCAAAGAAACATCAGTAAACAGCCGATTGCTAAACTAGAGGTGGTTTGGACTGGGGGGTAACTGGTTTGTTATTTAGACAGAAGGACATCTGTCCAGTCATGTTTTACACTAAATAAAGACACACAGAGGTGTTGCTCCTACATTCATCTGCTCAGACAGATTCATCCCGACGGTTCATTCACATTTTAACTGTTTTTAAAACTTCAAACACCTGCAGCTCCAGTTTGTTTAATAAATCAGAAGTCATGATTTCATCACGTTGGCTCCTTCACTGGAACAGTTCCGAGTCTATTAATCTAGTGTTTGTTTAGCTCTCTAATCCCACCACCTGTAAACTCACTCATCCTAATCCCTCCCCCGGCTCCACTCACCCGCTTCCTGTGTCTTTTCTGCTCTGTATGATCCACCACATTTAGGACACGTTTGTCCTAACTAATCTTCCCATTTCTACCTCGGACTTGTGCCACGACTCCTTGCAGGTGGAAGATTCAGCCGTGCAGGAATAAAAATGAGTCCAAATCAGTTTAATAAGGGAATAAAATTCCATTTGTTCTTCCTCCATCTGTGTGATCACCTCCATCTCTCTGGCACATTTTTGGGCGTTCAGTTTATAAAATTATCTTTGATATTTCTTTTCTCTCCCGATGCTACATGATGATTCGTGGCTCTGGTACCGATTCATTGATGGATTTATGAGGCAGGACGTTGGCGCCGTTCAGGTAAAGCTCATCGTTCACAATCACGTCCTCCCCCAGCACCGTCACGTTCTCCATACGCACCTTAAAACAGAGACATAAAACCGTCATCACTTCTAAACACAAACACAACAAGATCCTAGGTTTTACAAGTAAACACATGTCCTGCTCACGACTTCCTGTCACCCAGCTGCTAAAAAACAACAATGATGCTTTATTCAGACTCCAGTTTAAAAAGATGACCTGGGAATACCTGGACTTCTTCGGGGTCTTGAACCAGTGAACCAGGCCAACACATGAATTATAATCTGATCCACGTGAAGGAAGTTTACTCACCCACTGACCAACGGAGGAGCTCCATCCCACGATGCAGCTCTCCAACCAAGAGTGGGACCGAACCCTCGATCCTTTCAGCACCGTGCACCGTTTTATCCTCACCCCATCCTCGATGACCACACCGGCACCGATGGTGACGTTGGGCCCGATGGAGCAGTTCTCCCCGATCTGCGCCGACGGGTCCTTCACAGGAAAAATGAGGACAGACGCTACACATCACCACAGGTATCGTTTTTTGTTTTTTCCTCTATATGGTCAAAAAGCCGAACTGACCACCAGGACGTTGCCAAGGAAACCAGGCCCTGTATGAAGCCTCTCAGGAGCATGTAGCCGTAGCGACTGGAGGTACATACACATTCCTGTGAGGAAATCTTTCGGCTGACCGATGTCCATCCAGAAACCTAAGGTGCAGACGGAACAACAGCCCGACAGTCAAAAGCTGTTACCATGGAAACAACCAGGTTTCAACAGATAATCTCCACCAGGCAAATTACCGACCAGCAACAGGACTTTATGGCTTCTATAGGAAATTCAGCTAAATACACATGAATAAAAGCTCAACTCTGTGGTTTGGATGTATATGAATAAGCTGTGTTTTTTTTTATTTATTGAAAAAAAAATAAAAATAAAAAATCAAACATTTAAAGGAACCAACTACTGCTCATAAACCTCAGGATGTGACGTAGGGCATTATGGCAGGTAAAACTTTCAGATTAAATCCGGAACAGGAAATTCTGGTTTATCTACTGGGGGGGGGGGGGGGGTTACTGCTCAGGAAGGAGGATGTACAGAAGCACCAGAATCCCTCCAGTCATCTTTTCCTGATAAAAATCGACTCATCTGCAAATCTAGTTCTGTCTTTTTAAACACATCAGTGCTTCTCTACATGCAGAAGCTGAACTAAATGAGTTTGGATGTGAGGAAAGACCCAAACACTTACGTCTGGTGGAGCTGGGAGCTGCTGAGACCAGAATGAGCAAAACGTGTCAGCTTCCAACAAGACCTTCCTTTGAACTGAAGCCACTGAGTGTGTCTTTAGTTTAACTACAGAGACTTCTAGAAAATGAATCTAGGATCAATTTAATTTTCTTTGCATCAAAAACAGACTGAACTTTCCAAGCTACATTTGTACTTTTTTCTGTTTGCTCTTTTCTTGCTCTAAGTTCCAACCGTTGGTTGTCTGTTACAGGACTGGTATGTCGAGAGCTTCAGCTCTGAGCTGAATAAACCAAAGCGTATTTAATAGTTACCCTGCAGCTCCATGGTGTACAGCTGACCCTCTTCTGCCATGATGGGAAATATTTCCTTCTCGATGGATGTCGGTCTGAGCTGCACACAAACACAAAAAAGCAGGCCATAAATAACAAAGAACAACAACTAAATCTGTGTTTAAATATCCAAACGTATCTATTCTGCTGCTTAACTTTACATGATAAAAACAACAGTAACGTCAGTATAGCGAGTGAGCTTCACCTGGATTCTGCTAAGCACGCTGGGATTGAAGATGTACATGCCAGCGTTAATCTTGTTGGAGACGAAGACCTGCGGCTTCTCGACGAAGCGCTGAATCCTCCCACTGTCGGACTCATATACCACCACACCGTACTTGGAGGGCTCCTCCACTCGCGTCACCTTCAAACAAACACACACCCAGGTTAAAATCAGCAGATCGACTCACAAAGACATTAGGGCCTTTTGTTTTTACGTTTTAAATAAAAACATTTGATGAAATTCCCAATATCAACTACAGCCACCAGGGGGCAGCAACATCAAAACAAATTAAAAGATTTTTTCTACTTTAACATAGTTTGTTTGCAGGGTGGGTACTGAATTTGCAACGTGTGTGTGTGTGTGTGTGTGTGTGTGTGTGTGTGTGTGTGTGTGTGTGTGTGTGTGTGTGTGTGTGTGTGTGTGTGTGTGTGTGTGTGTGTCATTAGCTACTCAATGAAAGAAAAAGGTCAAATAAATCGTTTCGCATCAGCTGAAGTTCTAAGGCATCAATCACGTGGCTCTACAAGCATGAGATTTTAAATCATGTAAATAAATGTTGAGTCTGACGAGACCTTCTGCTCCTGGATGTTTTCTACCTATTTTAGCCTGATAAACCAGAAATCACATCTTTAACCTCTACAAAGTCTGCATCGTACCACGATGGTTCCCTCCTTGCCGTGGTTCTGGTGGAACTGCAGCAGATCTTTGAAGGGAAAATCACAGATGACATCAGAGTTGAGGACAAAGAATGGCTCGTTATCGACGTTCAGCAGGTCTCGAGCCAATGCCAGGGGTCCCGCTGAGCAGAAACAGACAAATTTTCTTAGTTAAATTCAGAAGATTTATTAAAATGTTGAACCAAGTCTAAATGGATTTAAAACAGGAAATCTGAGATGATGTTTTACTTTTATTTTTGTTTGATCTTAATCTTAAATTACAGAGGAGCTCCCTCTTCCTTTCAAACTTGAGATTTTTAGCAATTCATTCATGAAATGACTCATTTATCCAGCGCCGGAGCATCTCTGCTTATAATCAAACTCTTGGTAACATTTCCAGGCTCATTTTTGTTTTGTTTTAATCCACGGATGATAAAACTATTCCAGTGTTCTGGAATTATTTTGGTGAAATAAATTACCTGGAGTCTCTAGACCAGTTTTAAAAGATCCTGGACACAACACTCAAGATTATTTTTGGTTTTGTCTGGAGACGAGACACTCACCGGTTCCCAGAGGCTCCTTCTCATGAGACAGAGAGATAAGAATCCCAAGCTGAGGAGAGAAGAGTGAAACAATCAGGATGAAAAAAACTGACGCCAATATTAACTTCTTCCGGCTCTTGTAGAGTGCAGACGCTTTTTTCCTCCTCTCCTCCCTATCTTACCCTCAAGGCTCTTTGTCTGTCTTTGGGTGCACGGCTGCTTCTGCATTTTTTCTGGAAACTGAAATTACTAAAATGGATATTGTCAGTTGGTCATTTAACGCGATTGATAAAATTTTTAAATTTACGCCATTATTGGGATTTTGAGGGGTTAAGGCCCAACGGAACTTTAAGACAGAGAGGAAATTATCTCTGTCTGGCCCCAAAACAATTTCTAATCTGAATCTGGTGCCCTTGAGCGTGTAAGGCTGCAACGAATACTCCCCCCTCAGAAGAAATGAGGAATGCTACCATCGCTATGGCAACTCTGTCTCCTATCCCAGCCTGGGCGGGACTGCGGGCTGTGAAGGCCGCCGAATCGTTCCAGGAGTCACTGTGCCCTCGAAACCTCAACAACCTCCTGTCCAGACTGAGGTGACGTGTGCTGCTTATCGTGGCTGCAGGAACTGATGTGAGGAGAGTCCCAAACCCACAACCCCACCTAGTGGACACTTATGTTGTGTGATGTCTGAAGTCTGTTGCATCTCTGTCTGAGGTGTTTTTTTGCATAGCAAAGCTGCCCTTCCTCTGGAGGGTAACTCTGAAGTGCCCCTTTTTTTTTCCTCCACCTGAACCAATCCTCATGTAAAACCTCTGATCTCTATTAAGGTAGCGCGACTCGGGTTGCGAATGACCACAGTCACCAATTCTTGTCATGTGTCTATGCCTATGTATGTCTGTATGTCTGATCTCTGAATTGTGTGTGCTGAAACTCTAATTTCCCTCTGGGATTAATAAAGTATCTTTGAATTTGAATTGAATTGAATAGAAAATAATTTACATCAAGGCAATGCGGAATAATCAGGAACCACAAAATCAAATGAGTCAAAAGCACAATAAAAACTTTCGGACGTTACCCTCTTAGAACCTGTAAAGACTGTTTTGACTGTTAATTCATCTAATGATGATAATAAATACAAACATTAAACATACTCTCTGCTCTTGGACTCTCATCTCTCTCTCCAGAAGCTCTGACATGTAGCTCACAGCCAGAACCACATGGTTCACCCCGGCCTGCAACACACACACACACACACACACACACACACACACACACACACACACACACACACACACACACACACACACACACACACACACACACTGACTGATCAATAAAGAACAAAATCAGCCAGTCAGCAACCCGTGGGCCTCCTTCATACCTTAACCAGCGCCTCCACTTGATGCAATAGTATGGGCTTGTTGCAGAACTCCACCAGAGGTTTGGGGACGCTCAGTGTGAGTGGTCGCAGCCGGGTCCCGTACCCTCCAACTAGAATCAGCGCTTTCATCCTTCGGCTGTCAGCAACAGAAAACCAAGAGAATGCAGCTCATCAAAAGTGAAAGGTCGAGCAGCTTGGGAAAAAGAAACAAGAAACATCATTTGCTGGTTTCCAGAAATGTGTGAATCAAGCTGATCTGTGCAGAAAACAAAAGTACAGAGGATCTAACAACATGTTCTATTTCAGAAAAACAAGCATTGTAAGAATGCCTATTGAGATGCCTAAAAACATCCAGCAAATGTAGTTTTTGTTGCCTCACAACAATACTGATGTTTTACACATATCACTAAACTATTTATGTTAATCTCATCAATGTGCAGTTTATGTTTTAATTTCTTTCTCTGGATTTGAACATGATGATCTAAACAGGTAAATTCCTTTTTAGTCAAGATAATATTCTTCACTCTGAAAAAAAACATTGGTTTTTAAAATGAAATGAAGTATAAGTTATTTCAATGATAGGAAATTCTGTGTGTGAGAAGGATGAGACCAAATTAGATGTAATCAGACCCTTTCCTCTATGCAGAAACTTCTGAGATGAAAGTGAAATGTAAATATGTATCCTGAAAGTCTGAAAACAGCATGTTAGGGAAAAAGATGTGGACAAATTCTCGATAGATCTTTTCAGAGTACTGAGAAGACCCAGATGCTTTCATTTTCTACTTTGGGGTCAGAATGGGGAAAACATCACTGTTAAAAGCTTCCTGAACAACCTTACAGCTCTCTGAACTGCCAGTTCTTCATAAATTAGACCAATATGAGAGAAAAGCTACTGATGAGACACAAAATAATTTCATTCATTCTTTGTGTGGCTGTAAAACTCTTTTACTGGCATTTTCCAAAGATTGCTCAATGACATCCATCTGTTACATCAACAAATACTGTGACAAATCTGTGGTTCCATTCACAAATACTCAAATATGTGATTTAATTTGTAATAATTGAGTTATTACAGAAAATCAGATGTCATGAGTCTAGAAAAAAGGTGGTCTAGATTTTTCAGATTTAAAATCTAAATTTTAAAGCCAGTGAGTGACTCGACACAATCTGCTGGGTTCTCTTACATGGGAAACTAATTTGACATAATTAACTGAACTCAGTGCACCGATGGGAATGTTTACTTTGTAAATTGCCTTTAGGGGACACATAATGTATGTAATAAAGCAAGTAGTTAAGATTTATGTTTGAAACTAGCATGTTTACAACTGCGCAATGATGAAAATAAATCAGAAGCTAATTATCCGTTTTGGATATCTGAAGTAACGTTAGCAACTTGAGCTAAACTTATCTAAAAAGACTAGCCACAACCTCAAACGTTAGCACATGACTATAAAAGCCTTCTGTGCTTGTTTGAGTTTAAATGGATGAAATACAAATGAAAACTTACTGGGATCAAATCCCTTTCAGTCTTGAGAAGCTTTGTGAATGACTGAAACTCTAATAATGACACGTAAGATTGTTGAATTTCATGTTTGGCTTCCGGTGTGCTTACGTCACGTAAAATTTGAAGTCCTGAACTTAACAGTTGCCGATCTAGTTTTTCAAAATAAGAGTTACAAGTAACACGTTCTGAAAAACACAAATGATGCCGAAAAAAAGACTTTCAGGAATTTATAAAATAAATTGTACATGTTTGACTTATTTTCTGTTAAACTATCAAAAACAATAGAGCTTTTAAGTTCAAGGCTTCATATTGGAAAGTGAATAAAACGATTTTATAAATGCTTTTTTTAAACGTCTTCCATTAACGGTAAAAAAATAATAATAATGAAGTGCCCAAACTACATTAGCCCGTTGTCTGAAACATCAGACAAGAGTTTTGAATAATAAAAAGGAATTTGCTTTGGACCTCAAAGATGGTTTAATTTACTTAGAGAGTACATCACTCAACTTTTTATTCCTCATATTCGCCATTATTTACGTGTTTTAATGTCAGAATATGCCATTAAGCTTAAATAACAAAAATTAGATGAATGCCCCCCCCCCCCCCCCCAACCAAAAAAAATCTAATCAGTGCTGCAATCTGCACATAACAGATCAGTGTTTATCCCCCAAGGTCCACACTTTTTTAAAAACAAATGATTACTTATTCAAATGAACAAGAAAATATTTGATGTGATTTTTGGATATTTTTCAGCGTTGACAGCATTAAAATTAAAGTGAAATGAAGATAGTTTTCTTGTGTTATTGGACAGTACACGCACTCATTTTACCAATGCTTTTATTTTAAAGATCAAAGAATGTCATTTCCGGTTTAGAATTCTGAACATTAAACTTGACATTTACCAGTCGAGAACAAGCGGGACGGAATAAAACCCGAGGCGAAAATAATCAGAGGAAAACATAAATCCCTTAAACTTTAGATATTTTTAACCAAAAATAAAAGATCGGTAGCAAAATAATCACTTCAACTTTTCCTGAATACTCGTGAAACAAACACACTCTGGCTCCGCCCCTTCAAGCATCTGACCAATCGCAGACAAACAGCAAAGCGAACCCAGGAATGATATCCGGTTGAACTGAATGCAACTTTTTTAGGGCCATCCTTTTTGTACCCGCTCTCTGAATGCCCTACTGGATTAAAAAAAATAATAACATTTACGGAACTCATTTTTACACTGTGATTTTGAAACAGTCATTTTAAGTTTGGTAGAGAAGGAATTTGAGTATGATTTGATTTGTTCACTATTGTTGTGACAACTGGTGTGCAAACAAATCCAAATGATGTTTAATTTTGTGGAACGTGAACGCTGGAAAAGTTGTCACACATTTGTTATAAAGTATTAGCAGGGGGACAAGATCTGCCTGGCAAAAACAGAAAAAAATTAAAGAAAAAACATTCATTTCAAAATTACTATGTGACTTATGTCATCATAAATCAAATTAGTTTTTTTAATGCGTAAAATTAAGTCATTTTTAACAGAGTGCCATAGATTGATGTAATATCACAACTTTTCGAGTTGGTGTGCATTTCCATTACCATAAACAAGTTATTTGTACTGAGCCCTTCAAGGTAAAATTACAAAGTCACAAGCACAATAAAAAAAGGAATAATATATAGAGGCTAGCTTCTTTTCCTCAAAGCAGTCATTTGTGGTGGAGGACATATCTCTTATTCCTTGTGAGTGGCCTAAGACCCCTGGTGCGGAGCCTGTCAGGGCATTGCTGCATAGAATGGTGTCGGTCATGTGAGTGCTAACTCGTTGTAGCTATTGATGAAGCTATATTTAGGTTAGCCAAAGTGCTATCATATGGCTACCTCAACAGGTGCACCTGCTGCCCCAAACTACATTAGCTTATACCTTAACGTCCATTTCAGGTATGTTGCGGAGAGACGACCAAGGTATAAATAAAAGTTCCCCATCATGAGGGAAATCATTCAGAGCTGAAGGTTTCCTGCCGCGATGATCTTCACCTTGGGCTGACTGGACCATTGTTTACGGTGCTTACAGCATGAACAACATTGTGTCACACGGAGCACTGTGCCGACAGTCATTGTGTCAACATGGCAATGACTGCTGCAGACAGGACAATTTCTGAAAAGCCCCAGCAGTTTTTGCTCTGGAACACTGAAATTCTTGTCTTTGTCAGGACAGTCCTCAATGCAAGTGCTGTATAGAACAAGGATATATATTTAATATTTCGAATATTGCCATTTAAGGGCACATGATTTTTTAATGAAAAACTATTTTGATTTTTTACCTTGCACAGCTCACGGTGCTTGCACTTTCACTTAAAGGAAAGCTGGGATCTGAAGCAGATGCTGCACACCTTTGTCTCTTCAAGGACGTAGAGGATGCCCTGAGAATTTCAGGAGAAGGGATTTCCATCAGGCTCCTAGTGTCACAAGACACACTGCGGCCAGGAGCTCTGGACTGGGTAGCTATGTTAAAAAAAAAGAAAGAACAAGTGGATTTACAGTTTGATTTTATGAGCAGCAAAAAGTGTCAAACAAGAAGTCATAAAAACACAAATAATGCTGAAAATAAAAGGCATTATTAGTACTCATGTACTAAGAATTTGTTTAGAAAATGCAAAGATCATTAAAAAAAAACCTTTGCTTCGCCTATAAGGCTTCAGGTCGGCCTGGACAGGTACAGACTTGCTGATGACAAATTCAGTCTGACAGCCAGACTCTTTGGTAGACTTTGGCTGAAACAAAACAGAACAATGTTGTGGGACATAAGCAAACTAAATCGGCAACAGGTTAATATATGTGCATTTTAATATGCCTGCAACTGCGTTGCTTATCAGAGGCATGAATATGTTTAATGATATATCCCAGAACAGTCAGAAGGCAGTAGACAGATATTAGCGGAAGGGTGTGAACCTTTAAATATAGCAATCATAGATGCCAAATTCAAGGTAGGGAAATCATTACCTGTTTATGGTAATTATTTTGCATGCTAACCTCAGATTTGGGCCTCAAATCTCGGTAATGGCGGGGCAGCAGAGCTGTTGGCCTTTGACTTGGACGTGGAAGACTTTGACTTGGACGTTGAAGCGCAATGGTGGGGATGGCGTCGCTCTTTAAACGAAGACGCCCAGCATAACCCAGCTCAACCTCCATCACGTTTGAAAATGAATCACGAGTAAAATGCCTTTTACAAACTCGGGTATCAGGCGAGAGTTTGTGGTTTTCCACTACGCCAATTGCGCGCAACCACTGGCGCCTAATTTCTAAGTTTAGTGGAAGCAGATGCAAACCCACAGTGCTGTTGCAACCCACTATACTACATCTTTTCCCCATCCTAATACAGAATACACTAACTACTAAAGAGAAAACTCAATATATTGAAAAACAAATGTCCTACTCTAACACTAATAACAAATGACCAAGTAGTAATTATCTAAATTACTAAATGTTATGCTAAAAAAATCGCTAACCTGATAATAACTAAAGAGTTTAAGTGCAGCAGATGTCACACATTACCTGTTGGCTAATTGCACTTTGCATTTTGATCTGAAGGGGGCGTCACAGTGACGGTATTAAGGTAGAACATTTTTAAATAAGATGAACTAAAATGCCAACGTAATGACTACACACGTAGACAGCGCTATCAGACACTCAGATACAGTTTATAAGCAAAACAAAATTTATTTGGGGGTTGGCCTGCTTTTTAGATAAAGCTAGTTTCACCCCCGCGACGGTTGGTTGCGATGTACGTCCTTTGTTGATGGCATTCTTCTGGTCATGCCTAGGGTAGCTTTCTAGTCTCTGTAGCCACCCTGTTAGCAAAACAAACAAGTAAACAAACGCGAGCGGGAGTGAAGCAGACGAAATAAAGGCAGATATGAACGATAATCAAAGAAATATATGAAAACAACGCTGTTGGACATTACATGTGGTACGTACTGTACTGTTGGATGAAGTTACACATTAGATATATGCAGTCATGTGACGATCATCAGAAACCTGCTTTCGCGGATTCGTCATTTCCGGTAAAGGGAGCACTCCGCCCGCCAACACGAAGGCCCATTCTCAATAATACTCGCAATTCCACTCTTGCGCCCTTTAATTGCGTGATCCCAACCAGGGGTGCGAGTGCGTAGGGTGTCTCGATTCTCAAATGCGGAAGTTGATCCCGCCCCTTTTGCACCCAACTATGGCACCCAAAAGGCCCAAGTGCCTTTTCTGAAAATATGTAGTTTTTAATGAAATTAGTTCTTTTTAGGACAATTCGTTGATGCTCTAAAACTTTTAGGCAGCAATGAATGTAAATTTATTTCAAATAATAGTTTGGTATTGTGTTTGAAAGATAGTAAAGTTTTTTTTATTACCATTACATCAGGATGAATTAAAAGGTCGTGCTTGTTGTTTCGTAAGGTTGTATCAGAATTTTTCCAACTATTTCCAGATCTAATCAAAATATATACAAGCAAAGCAAAAATATGATCAAGCAATCAAATCCTTCCAGATTTGATTGCTTGTCCTCAATCGACTCATCTGGATAAAGACAAACAAATAAATAATAACAATCCTTTGAAAATCAGGTAGTTCCAAACACGTGATCAGATCAGAGAATCCCCACAGCAACCTCCCCGCTCCAATCAAATAGGTGATATGCCATATGGCCAGTCTATCCCTGCCCATGACCGATTTAAGCTAGCCTATAAGTGCCCGGTCATCGAGCCAAAGTGGGGAAAACTTATATTTTTCCGTTGTGAGACTGAAAATAGTTAGCTAGTATCAACATGAGTTGAAACAAGAAATCTGCATCAATGAAAAATTTTAATTATATTAAGTGGTGATGAAGACTAATATCAAGTCACTTTTACATTTGTTATTTACAACCTTTCAAGGGCCTTAATTTGAACTCATCACTACTTCACACAACCAAGTGGAAACCCGTGACAATAAATATTTGTATTTATTAAGCTTATTTCAAGGAACTGAAGCTTCGTTTGTTTGAGAAGTTTATAAAGGAGTCATGTTACTTTGATATTATATTAAATTCATAGCAAATATTTGCCAAATAAAGTGATTTGAAAGGTGTGAGTACTTGCAACACTGAATATCAGTGATAAAACTGAAGGTTTTTACTTTATCAGAACATTTTTATGAGTGTATTTTACAGCTTCTGTTGAATTGATGCTTCTGCACTTCTACAGGAAACATATCAATTCAAAATTTGGACATTTATTTATTAACAGGAATGAATTAACATTTCTGTAGCGGTCAGAAGTCATGGGTTCCACTGCAGATCACAGACCAGGGCGATGTGGTCAGAGGGGTGAGCCACACTGGGCAGAGCCTTGTAGGTGGTGACCTCCTGAAGGCTGGGCAGAGGGATCACCTGCTCCACCTGCACCAACACAGCTGCAGGTTAGCTTCAACCACATTTACCTTTTTGTATCCATCTGTGTGAAACAAGCAGTTTAAAACTACCTGCATGCGCTCAGGTTGTATGAAGATGTAGTCCAGGCAGCCATGGAATCCTCCCACGTAGTTGGTGTAAGCTGGCTGTCCACAGGCACTCAGCAGAGGAGGAAAGCCAGAGTTCAGCTGAATGCTGCAGGACTCCTCTGGACCAGAGCTGCTCCAGTCAGCATGCTGCTGAGGAATCACAGAATCACTTAGCAGCTGGAACACCCCTGAGACAAACAAACAAACACAGAAAACCAAGAAGTTATTTCTGTTCAAAATCAGCAATAGTGTAACTGAGATTCCTGAAAATGAAAGAACGCACAAAAATAGTGTTTTACTCAAATCTTAGATTTATTTGAACCTCGTCTCTGTGCTTTCTGATGTGACGTTACCTGAGTTTGGGGTAGAGTTAAAGTCACCACAAAACACCAGCGGGACTCCAGGTGCTATTTCACTGATCACATGACCCAGGTGCTTTAGAGCCACACCCATTTGGATGAGGCGAACATTCCCCCCTTCAAAGAGAATTATATGTACATAAGTAAGTTACTCAGATGAGTCCGCACATAGAGTGCAGTCATTTTACCTTGTGGGTGCCAGTACAGGTGCGTGTTGGCCACACAGACCTTCCTGCCAGGTTTAATAACGTCTTCGAGGATAGTGACCTGCAGAGCAACTTACAGATGACTAACAGCACATTTACCCCAAACTAGTGGCAGATGAGCAGCTGTACCTGCAGTGATGTGGACCTGCGCAGGACCTTGTCCTTTAAAGTACTGTTTGCAGAAACCTTCTCCAGTAGTTCAGCATGTATGGAGTCAGAGGTCAACGCTTCACTCAGCATGATGTCATGGCTGCTCAGCAGCCGAAATTTTGACCTGAAACACAAAAAGGAGTAATTTAAATATCAACATCATCGTGTAATGAGCAGGGAGAGGGAGTAACCCAAACAACACTAGTAAAAGTCAGACTGTGGCTGACGGCAAACCCAACCTGCGGTAAAAGCAAGCTAATCCTTCATGCTGCTTCTCTTTGACACGAAAAACTCCATCCAGCCCAAATGCATCCAGTGCTGGAATCAAACTGTCCACAAACACCCCTGAATAATCCAAGAGACAAAAAATACATTATAATGAAACTTAAAGAAAAAAGTTGCATGTTCTCTTTGAGCAGGGATCACCTTTGTCCACCTCCTGCAGACAGATGATGTCAGCGTTGTATCCAGCCAGCTCCTTCTTGATCAGGTTCTGCCTGTAGTCAAGTTGCAGGGCGTAGGGAGCGCAGTACGGGTACAGCACAGTTTTAGACAGATCTGTTTGTGCGTAGATGTCAGCTAGGATGTTATAAGACATCACTCTCACTGCCGGCCACTCTGCCATCTTCACAGTGTACATGTGACGGTTGTCAAATGTGCACACGCCTGGTCCTGCCTCCACTGATCCAGCAGAGACCAACTCTTTGGCTGGACCACTGCAACTTCCATCCCTGGGTGTGCAGCGAAGTTTTAGCCTGCAGCTGATGTCCTGATTGGATGGGACATGGACTCTCTCACGTCCCACCGGTGTCCATCTGTCTTCCTGATCTGGGCCTGCTTCAGCAGCTTCTGGGCTGGTTAGAAAAAAATGCACTTATGAGGATTGGATGTTTGAAATCAGATCGTCACAACCCTAACTGCCTGAATAGAGAAACTTTGTATCTCAGAAGAAAACATAACACTGTTGATCAAATCTGCTGGTCTTTATAAAACTGATGATTATATAAAATGTACACAATTACTCAGCAAATTCTGGCAAAAATACCAAACAAGATTATTCGGAATTTTAAAGAAAAATTCCCTCTTGCTAACTCTCATCATGTTTCAACTTTGTTAGATTTTATCATCAGACCTTTACCTGGTTCTTGGTGGGTTCTCTCGAAACCACGTAAACTCGCAGTCTTGGAGGTTCCCAAACTCAATCTCCAGTTTGGGACAGACTGGAAACCCGGCCAGCAGTGACACCGGGAGTTCCGCCGTGGTGAAAGTGGGGGGATTCCTCTGAACATTGTATCTAACTTCTCCCACCTGAAGAACAGCTCCGTTCTGCCAAGCCTCCGAGTTAGGTAGCGTTCCGGGTAATTCGTTCCCCATAAAGAACAGCTTCACTGCGGGGATCTCCGCTGCTTCACTGCAGTTCTTCTTGGACTTTTTCGCCTTTGTGTGTTTTTTTAAAATAGAGTTTGAGATTCGAGCCAAGACTTTGCCCAGCGCCTCGTCCTGGTCCCGCTGCATGTGTTTGTGGCTGCCGTCCAAACAGAAGGAGATGGTGAGCTTTGGCTCCTCGGGAAGGCACCTCACTACGGCCGCCTCCATCCTGCTGAGGAGACGACAGGCTCCAGTGAAGGTCCGGGATGAAAAAGGGAGGCGACAGCGAGGTAGCAGAGAGACAGCTGCGGGCAGGTAGTTAAACATGAAGTCCCCGGTGGCTAACTGCTAGCTAACAGCTTCCTGAAAAACTTGTTTTTATTTTTGTGAAATATCTGTACTGTTAACAAACAACAATCCAAAACGTTTTGACAGAAATCCGCTTATTTGAACACATTTTAAGTTTTCGAATGATACTTGTAAGCAGATTGATCCATTCAGCTTGAGCTTCTTCTGCTGCTGCTGCTTTTTCTTCTTCTTCTGCGCTTTCCAATATGGTAGAAATGTTTACATGTTTTACAAGAAAACCTCCTACCGGCCAATATTAGAATTACAACATGACAGGCGTAGGTAGGTACCATCGACAGGTACAAGACAACTTTTGAAAATGTTTCAGAGTGAGATGTTTGTTTATATATTTGTTTGTTTGTTTATATAGTTAGTTAGTTATGGGGTGTGATAAACCATGTATCATGGAGACATTCCAATTTAGTATTAGGCAAAAATCACACAATTAGTCCAAGTATCAATCAGTCAGGCAGAGAAAGTCACATTTTAGCCATTTTGGTGTTAATTAGGATGATGCAAAGGCCCCGTGTGCTGTGCTGAGTAGAATAAGGTCTACATAAAGAATAAAGTGATATTGAAGGTGATTTAATTTTTCAGAGGCAAAAGATGCTGAAATCGCCTTTTGCCACAATGTTAATAAATCATAAGTAAAGCATACAAAAAGAAATAGATAATATAAAAAATATATTTACACAGTCTTAAATTTTACAATTATTTTCATTGTAGAACAGAACAGTTATGTTATGTCTTTTAAATTAGTAATGTTACAGCAAACAGGTGGCCAGTTATGACCAGAAAATATTTTCTGCTAATATTATGTTCAGGGTTTAATACTGTCAGTTTTTATGTAGGAACTAACACAAATACATTCTCAATTGGAAGATTGTACTATTGCAAATAACAGTGATTAGAAATGTGTTTATTCTAGCTTCTTTAACGTATTCTATGACACTTTTATTTTATTTATTCATTTTATTCATTTTTTACAGAACCAGTGTGTCTGTTAACAAAGTGTATCATTTATTTTATGTTACACTTTATTAGTTAGTCAGTTATTTTTTTTCACTTATTTTTTATTTTGTCCTTTAAACGACAAGAATTTGAAGTAACTTATTTCTGTGTTTTGAGTTGTTTGTTCTGTCTAAACTACTGTTCAAAAATGGAATGTAAAAATTTCTAAGTAATAATAAAATATTAAGATTTTTTTAAATTCCAGAATCATTGAGATAAGGGGGCTAAGATTTCAGTTTATCAAATCAAAAATGTAGTTCCAGATTGTTACCACAAGAGGGCATTATTTCCACCCTTCATCATAATAAGGCAGGGAGCGCTGCAAAGCTGGGTTTGTAGCCGTAACTAGCTGGTTTTGGTCTTGAATACATTTTTAATTGTGTTTAAAGCTAAATTAAACGAGAAAATTAGATTTTTAACGAGCTATTTTCTTGGTAATAATGCCCTAAATAGTATTCCATTTTGAAATAATTTACAGAAAGTGTTTCTGCTAGTAACTATTGTAACTTTATACAATGTAGTTCCATCTTCTCTTCCTCCTCATTAATATTACAATTTGCACACAAACAAAAATCAGGACTTTACTTTCCAGCCCCGAAGAGGTTTAAGAGAGTCTCTTCTATGGTTTACCAAAACCAGAGTGTAGTTCCAACTTCTCACCACTTGAGGGCGCAAAATTTGCGCGAGAGTTGGCAGCCCTGTAGGACTTTGGTAAGAATTCGAGTTTAAATAAACAAATAATCTTTTTACATAAAATTTTTATTAAACAAAGATGATAACATAAATTCACAGACAAATTGCAAAACAACAGAGGTTTGTGTGCTTCCAAAAGTGAAATCCTGAGCTGAAACCATGTAGTCATCACATCAGCTGTGCCTGTCTCACATAACATTTTTCTCTGTGATGGTTTCCTCACAGCAGTGATCAAGTGGTTCTGGGCTGTGAGGGAAGTAGATGTCGACTTTTTGATCATCGTCGTTCTCAATGTGTTTTAGATGGATGACCATGTGCAGAGCGTAGGCCAGAACCAGCAGCAGGATGAGGGACGTGATGAGCCCCATCAGGATGGCTGGAGGCAGGATGGAGGTGCAGTCACTCGCAGGAGAAAATGTATCAGAGGTGACTGTAAATGCTTGGATCTAAGCAAAGACGTTAAAAATTATGTTTTTATTTTATTTATTTTTTATGTGAAAATTTTAAATTTCTCAAGGAAACAAGAACATAGATACCTGGAAGTCAATAAAGGTGACAGACCAGCGGCGTGCGCTGTCAGAGCTCGGCAGTAACCGACCGCTGTGTCTGTGCAGACTGCTGACATGAAGGCAGCGGTAGGAGGACAAGGCCGGAGCATACACGTCAGTTACGTTGAACACAGCCACTTCAGATGTGTTGTATGTCAGAGTGACATTGTCCAACGAGAACCACCACTGTCCAGAAGACTCGTAAAATGTATTGGATAGCTGCAGTCTGAAGCGGAAAGAACAGAACTGACAAGCAGTGAGAACAAGCTTTCAAATCTTCCACCTGCACTAATTTAACTCTAGCTTTCATCACATCGTGGTTTAAAGAAGATCTGAAAGGCAGGAAATATGTTGATGATCAACACGACATACCTGATGGACAGACCTCTGAAAGTCTCCACATCTCCAAAGCCCATGACCAGCCTGAATGAGACACTTAAGCTTTTATTGTGCACATGTGATAGTTTTACAGGCATTAAGGTAAAAATGAATTACAAAGAAAACTGTTCCCGATAAATATGATAGTGGCTCAGGATTTTACAAATGGTGTTAATCAGATGTTCATGTAGGCATAGAGGACAGAACATACGTTGCTGTGTCCTGACGACAGACAGACTGGCCGGTGTCAGCTGGTTTTTGACGAGAAAAGGTCCGTTCTGTCAGGTCCAGAGGTTTCTGCTTCTCATAACGGAGAGAAAGTTTCCTGGCCTGGAACAGAATACACGGCTCTCCATTGGAGAGAACCTGGAACCAAATTATGAATGTCACATTTACCAACGACAGGATTATTTCGTATATGTTTTTTCATTAAGCCACCTTCAGAGGAGAGAAAGGGAGTGCAGCTGCTGTTTGAAGCAACTTCCTCAGTGATAAATGTGGGTTCTGTTCAGGAGGCTGGAGACAAGGATAAAGAAGGAAATATTATTCAAAAAATAAAATATGTTTATTGTCAGTTTTCAGGTTTGTACGTCCTGATCTCGACGGTGTAAAGATAACATTTCTGAGTTATTTTGGCTTGAAAAGTTCATGACATGAAGATGTGGTTTATGGGACCGGACTGGTTATCCTGATCCTCCTTTCTATTTGATAAAATACAAAATAATATAAAATGTGTTTGACTCAGCTTACCTGATCATCCTCTGTGAATAATAAACGTTCCTCCTTCCTCATCGTTCCATCGCTTCCTTCAGAAGACAGGAAACAGAACACATAGATAGATAGACGGACGGATGGACGGTTAGGTGAATGGATGGATGGATGGATAGATCATGGATGATGGATGGATGGATGGATAGATCATGGATGGATGGATCTTACCGTGTTCTACAGAAACTGATCTGTAAATGAAAGATGAGAATGTATAAAATCATAATTTCTTCACATTTATTGATTTTTTACACATTTTCATCTAAAACTACTTAGATTTTTTTCACTTGAAAATGTTTTGGTTTTCTGTTTTTTCTCACTGACATTTAGCTTTAGCATTTATTGGTTAAAGTTTTTTTAAACTTTGATTAACATAAAAACTGAAAGAATGTCCTGAAATGAAGGACAAATGAAGCCAAATATTTAAAAATAATGAAACAAACAGTTTAAAATTAGGACTGGTCATTAAAAAAACTATTTTTATACAATTTTTAAAAATAGATTTTTTTCCTGTTAAAGATATAAAATATGTAAATCCAACATTAAACTAATAAACTAAATAAAAATAACTGCACCTCGGTTTCTTAAAAGTATTAAACTTTTACAATTACTCAATAAGTATTTTCTGAAGTTCTATTATAACCATTAAATTCCAATTGTGTGTTTATTTTTTTTATTATTTAGGTCTAAAAAATTTGGACCCTAAAACAAAAGTGGTGACTTGAAATGAACCAGTGAATTAGTCTAATCTGGTCGGCAGTGCCCCAGCTGGTGACCCGCTGGATTAGTGATTATAGTAACACTCGTGTTCAGTCTGGCTCTGAGTGGACCCACACTGACCCACATTAACTAAAAAAAAAACTCTAGATAAAAATATTGGACCAGATTTTAAATCTGAAATCAGCTCAGCTCAAAAGCTGCACTTCTCCTTTTTTTATCTGTACTTTAGGAGTCTGAAAACCCAGATTTCTCCAAGAGCATCTTTTCTTCTGTGCATTTTGTAGCTTCAGTTTCATGAAACAAAAAAATAAACATTTTTATTTCTTGATGATAAAACATAAAAACAATCTGAAGGATCAGCTTAGTGTTTGACCCGAGTTCAGACAGTGAGAGATTAGTGAGTTAACCACCTGTCATCCCACCTGTTCAGATCTACACAGCAAAAATCATTTCACTGGCAGGTGTTTAAACAAGATAAAACTCCAAGAAAATTGTCAAATTGTGATAAATAGAGGCTTTGTTATCATAGCAAATTTAAATATGTTAACTTAATATTTTTGTCATCGGCATTGGTATGAGGGAATTTCAGGCCTGGCTTTGGAATGGTTCTGATTGTGCCTGACCAACAGCACAAACTGTGTTAGGATGGGTGGCTTCTCTTCTGTCTCTTCCCATCTTCCTTAGGGTGTCCTGCAAGGTTCTATACTTGGGCCTTAGCTTTTTTCCCCCTTCTAGGGGACATCGTTCGTAGGTTCGGCATCAGCGTTCGCCTTTATGCTGATGACTGTCAGCTTTACCTTCCCCTAGACAAGTCCAGCTTTCGCTCTATTGACAAACTCTTGGAGTGTTTAGCTGAGGTTGAGAGGTGGATGTTGGATAGTTTCTTGTCTCTTAATGACAGTAAAATTGGCCGCATTGATGCCTCCTTACATCAGTAGTAAGGCTTGGCGTGAAGTTGGATAATGCACACTGTTTTGATGCCCATGTAAATGGAGTTGTTTCTTCCTCCTTTTATCATCTGCAACGTCTGGCTAAGGGGAAACCGTTCTTGTCACAGCACGGTTTAGAGGCAGTAGTTCATGCACATATTACAACCCGCATCGACTATTGTAACTCACTTTTAATTGGGGTGGGCAAAGGTACCTCAGCAAAGTTGCAATTTGTGCAAAATTCTGCAGCGAAATTTCTAGAGGGTAAAAGAAACTTTGATCTTATTACCCTGATTTTGGCTGCATTACAGTGGTTGTCTGTTGATTTTAGAATTTGTTTCAAAATTCTTCTCTCAGTTTGAAATCATTGCATGGGTTGGCACCATCCTATTTGGCGACTGTTACAACCACATACCCCGATACGAACACTTCTTTCAAAGAACCTTCTGCTGTTCTCGGTGCCCAGCCAGAACACGTCTGAAGACTACAGAAGACTGAGCTTTCTCCGTGGCATGTCCAATGTTTTGGAATGAGCTTCGGTTGTCCTTAAGGGACTGACCTACAGTACTTTTATGATTTGGCGTTCAGTCCTAATTGTTAGTTTTTATTTGGTTTTAGCTGTCTTTGTTCTAATGTTTTACTTGGTTTCATTCTGCTCTCTTGCTTTGTTTTGTGTCTTTGAAGCACCTTGTCTTTGAGCTGAGTAATTTTTTTGTGTTTAAACAAAAATGTGGATTACTCAGAAAAATAGACAATAGAGCAATCAAATCCACTCCAATTCACTAAATCCCTTCAACTAAAACCAATTTGAGCTGATCTTGTGGGTCAGAGCTGCAGATTGTTGATTCTGCCCTGATTATATAATCATACAATCAGGAGTTTCCACAGGTTATAAAACAGAAGATGTGGCTCGGAGCCAGAGGAGATTTCACAGCTGCTTGGTCCCTTAAGTAAACATCTTATAAACATCTGCTTGTGTTAAATATTCAGGGAAATTTGCATGATGTCTTTCGGAGAGAAACACTGACCCATACCACCTTTTATTTAAAATGTTGGAGAAAACATGTTTTACTATGCACAAACACAACACAACCTTGTTTTATCAAATGCAAGTCTACATACAACATTTAAAGGTTATCTTTAATAATGAACCTCCTGCCACGTTTAATGTTTTTTGGGTCAGTAAAGTGAAGATGGTGACCTAAATGCAGATCCAGACACAAAGATGGTGTACTTTAAAATGCAGAAATACGCCTAAATTCTGCTTGGTGGAAAGTAAACATGCAGGCAGCAGATATAAAGAGGATTACTGGGAAAAAAAGACATGTAATTGTGAGAGATTAAATAAAAGCAAAGGCATGCAGCAGTCTGAGCAGAAATTGTCAACATTTAAAGATTTGTTTGGAGGATCTGATCCCGTTATACTGCAAAATCTGTTTGTATAATGTTGAATAAAATGAAATGCAAAAAATTAACATGATACAAAACTATTTTCAGTTATTTTATTTATCTTGGTTAGGCAATAAATCTTCAGTACCTATAAAAATAATCTTAAAACTTTGTTCTAAAAGTCAAACTTGGCAGCTTGCATAGAGCTGATGGTTGCAAGTGTTGAATAAATCAAGGCAAAAGTTTGTTAAAATGATAGTTGGTCATGAAATCCTTAAACTTCTGCCCCAACATATATATTTATTTATTTGTTTGTTTGTTTGTTTGTGAAAAGGAGGGTCAGATTTCTGTCATCAAATCTGAGTATGACAAGCAGCGATGGAGACATCATTAAAACCAAAGAGATGAAAACGCTGCGACACAATACAGCTATGAAAAATGTTACCTAGTTTAAAAAAAGAGCAAATCTGGAGGAAATGTTACAAATAACTCAAAATTTTATTTGGCAAAATGCAAAAAAATGAACTTTAAAAAACCTCAAGAATTTTAACATTTTTATATAAGTGAACATTTAGCTAACACAAGCAGCTAACACATGCAGCTGTTTTAGATACATAAAATGATGATGATGAACATAAACCTTCACCAGTCTCTGTACGTACCTGTCAGAAGGCTGTCGGTGGAGGCAGGAAGAAGGCTGCAGGTGGAGGAGGAGGATGCAGAAGGGTTTCCACGGAGAAGCCATCGCTGTGGTGACCATAAAGTGATGCCTGAAAATTCTCCCACTCTGCCACTGCACATCCCTAATCTGCTTAAGTCAGCCCACCACCTATAAGCACCAAGGATGGAGGAATGAACCAATCAGGAAACATTAGACAACATCAAGGTAGAGGAAGCTCCACCCACTGATCAAACATGTTCTCTTTCCATCAGTTGGAGCCTCAGAGGTTAAAGGTCAAAAACCTGAAAATCTAGACTGATGTTATGATATTTTGCATCAGTGTGGTGAGCAGTTTGGGACCTAATTATTGAATTAAATGTTTTTAAATGTCGAAATATAAAAGTCACTTCAATATATAAAAAACTGTAGATTAAATCTGACCTTACAAGAAAATATCTGGCCCCTTGTTGTTTGTGTTTGCACTAATTTAAATGTGTGTGTGCGTGTGTTTGTGTGTGTGTGTGTGTGTGTGTGTGTGTGTGTGTGTGTGTGTGTGTGTGTGTGTGTGTGTGTGTGTGTCAGTTAGAGTTAAAATATGTCATTATGCTTTAGTTCTGCCTGAGCATTTTGTGAAGCTTTTCATAGCATTGAAAATGCACATTAAAACAACGTTTTTAATTTAGAAAAAAAGTATTAAACTTCCAATTGCCCTGAGTGGGTAAAAGGGAAGGATGGAGGCCTTTATTTACGTGTAAGTAGGTAACACAAAGAACATGATTAATTAAATATGGTACTAAAATGTATCAAAATATTTGTAAACATTACGATTTAAATGTAAAAATTTGGGGTGGATTTTATTCAGGCGCTTTTTAGTCACACCCGGTTTGGGTCCCCAGAGTAGAGATTGCCGCGGTGCACCCTGGGTCCTTCCTTTCCATCCCAGACTCGCTTCTGCAATCATGGGTATGTCTGTGTTTTTGTTCAAAATGCTCATAAATTAGCCAGTTAGTCTTCGTGTTTTTATCGATCCTGTTTATGAAAGTCTTGTGTACCAATTATTGTGTTTTTATGTCGGTAAAATAAGACTCAAGAGTTAGAAAATTTGATCGGTTTTTCGAGTCCGTGGTCCGCAACGTGGAGCGGCCTGAATGTTAGCTGCTAGCGTCGTGTTAGCCGGTGGTAGTTCAGTACAGGTTACGTCTGAGTTTAGTTTATTTAGATAGATATGTGTGAGTTAGACGCGTGGGTATCAGCAGACTTGTAATGTATTTTCTATTGGTAAGTAATCATCTGACATACGCCGTTACATACGTTTGCAGGTTTAGTCACGGGTTAGTTTCCTGCTCAGAATTGTATCGTGAAAAAGATACTGTGAAATACTGTCTTATGGTAATTGTATTTCGTGAACTGCTGTATTAAGTCATCACAGTAAATACTGAGCTTCTGAATCAAATGAAATCGTGTAGCTTAACTGGGACTTTATTGTCAGTTCTGTTATTTTACTTTACATCTGACTCGAACTCATTGTGAACTTTAATTGTTCACAGTACTAGTCAAACACTCCCCGTTCATTTAGAATAAGCATCAGTGTCAGTGCTATTGACTGGTGCTGTATACCAAATAAACTTGATCTCATCCCTGACTTGTTCCTCATTTAAAACAATAAGCAGATTAATTAAAATGTCCATTTATACTTCTGCCTACATGTCCTGTTTTGCCTTTTTAGGAAAGTGTCGTGGTCTGCGTACCGCCAGGAAGCTCCGTAATCATCGCCGTGAGCAAAAATGGCACGATAAACAGTACAAGAAGGCCCATCTGGGAACTGCTCTGAAGGCTAACCCCTTCGGAGGAGCCTCTCACGCCAAGGGAATTGTCCTTGAGAAAGTGTGAGTGTTCTTAGATGTATTACGGTAATTTTGATTGTTTTTGATATCAGATAAAACACAGGAGACAACAAATTTTTCTTTAAAGCCTTTTTCTGAAGGGAATAATTTATATCAAGTTTAAATTGGCAACTGGTATTAAGTACCTCTCCGTAATTACCTGTACCTGCCAAACATGACATGCACACAAACGACCTTGTTCTCCCATCAAAGGATAGTATCTGGGTTTTGAAGTAAAACTTTGTCTCCGACTGTTTATTCTCCAATTCTAAGTTTGCCCTGTGTCTCTTCTGCAGTGGTGTAGAGGCTAAGCAGCCCAACTCTGCCATCAGGAAATGTGTGAGAGTCCAGCTCATCAAGAACGGCAAGAAGATCACAGCCTTCGTCCCCAATGATGGTTGCCTCAACTTCATTGAGGTAAACGGCTCTACATTAGTCATTAAGCAAAATGTGGAGTTTTAACTTTTTTAACAATCCAGACAGACAACGTCCTGACTAGGGTTGTCACGGTGTGAAAATTTAACCTCATGGTTATTGTGACAAAAATTTTCACGGTTTTCAGTTTTATCGCTGTATTTTAAACGCGTTACATTTCAGGAAAATATTGTCCTCAGTTTGTGTCTAACTTTTGCCTAAAATTTGTTATTTTGTAATTATGTTGTTTATTTGTTTACATTTTTCCCCTTTAGTCTATAAAATACCAATATTTGCCCATAACTTCTTATTTTTTGTCTGTTTGATATCATCGTTTTAAAAATATTAAACCAGATGATACTCAGTACTCAAGTAGCCTTCTAATCAGATACTTTTTTTTTTACCCTTACTTGAGTAATAAACCCGAAATCAGGAAAATATTGTCCTCGGTTTGTGTCCTTCCAGTGAGCTTTGCAGATGTGGGAAAATGTCATCAGGCAGTAATCATTGTTAAATTCATAATTATTCTCAGAGAGAGACCAACTCTTATCTACACCTGGGAGCCCCGTAATGCGTAGCGTCATTTCAACATGGGGGTGTCCGTGACACGGTTATATGCAGGTAGCGGTGTTGCATTCTCTCTCAACCCAAATCCTCGGATCACTTATTTTAGCTAAAACGTTAACTTGCCTTGCGTTGACTGTAGAGTTGTGGGTGATGGTCACGCAGATGTGTCATGAGATTTGAAGCTTTTTTCTGCACGTGCTGCAAACAGGATAGCCGTCTTCTATCAACTGTCCCTCGGCATTCTTCAAATATCCAAAAAAAAAAAAAAAGCCCATACTGAGTGCTGCCGTCTCCTCCTTTGGCCATTATTTCAGCTTTAGCTTCAAGAAAGTTTTGGCTGTAAACAACAAAGTGCGCATGTGCCGCCAGCAACTTCAGCAGATGATACGGTGGCTGGTAAGGGTCACGGCGCCTACACCGCAGCCACGGTAATCCACCGAGATGATATATTTTTTAGAAAACAAGACGGTTATTATTGTCAACTTTTTAACCGGGGTTTACCCCTACACCGGTTACCGTGACAACCCTAGTCCTGACTAGTACATGCTAACCATTAGCATTAGTAACACCACCACGCAGAAAAAACTACCCCAGGCTTGTGGTATTTGTGGAGATAAACATCAACGTTGCAAGTCAGAGTTGCGTTGCTGTTATCTAATCTGAGGTGAGATGTCCAAATATCAGGAAATGAGACTCCAAATCCTGCTGCCTTTCTGTGCAGCAACAGACTTGTTGGTGCTGATCCAAGCAGTTCTGGGCTTTTTTTTTTTTTTTTTTTGCCCCAAGTGCAGCTAGCAGGCATTCGTTCCTACCACAGACAACTGCAAACATTGATTAAATGAGTTTCCCACACCTTTTAACAATTTAGCCCTGATATTTGTTAGGAAAGTATATAAAGTCAGTTCAATCTCTTCCTCTCTGCCTTGTCCTCAAACATCCGCTCTTTGTCTCCGCAGGAAAACGACGAAGTTCTGGTGGCCGGTTTCGGTCGTAAAGGTCACGCCGTTGGTGATATTCCTGGAGTTCGTTTTAAGGTGGTCAAAGTGGCCAACGTGTCTCTACTTGCTCTCTACAAAGGCAAGAAGGAGAGACCCAGATCATAAACTGTTGTGACAAAAAGTCAAATAAACTTGTTTTCAGTTCCAGTCTTGTTGTCTTGTGCTGTTTATGACGACACATTACTTCTGTTTTTTATGGGTTAAAATCTGTAAAATGACTTGGATTTAATGACCCTGCGGTTTTCTGCTGATCTCAACTATGAAATTGGGTTTATGTAGATTTACATTTAGTTAAACAATAAATATGCTGTGACTTAAACTACAAACATTTGCTTTGGTAATTTAAAAACGTGAGACAATTGTTCATAACCACTGAAATGATAAACGTTGTCATATTCTGATATTTTAACTGCAAAATTGGTGGGAAGCAGTTGCATTGTTAAAAAAGCTGATAGCGGTATTTATGTAGGGGCGGTGCAACTAGAGCGAAGTCATGGGTACGCAGGGAATAATCAGTCACGTTCTGAGGTGCATTTAAAGTACATTTGACCAAGAATGACTCAAATTTAAGCTAGAATTATAAATATACCTGATACATTAAAATCTAGTAGAATTGAGTTTTCATTCAGTCAATCCAAAGGACTCAAATGAAGGAAACTGGACCTCTTTGGTTTCTTGAAGATGTTGCTTTTCATATGAGGAGCTTTGTCAATTCTGACTGGAATTTGGGAGTCGAGTTTATAAAATAAACTTGTTACTTTTGAAAGAGCTAAAGCTTTCTTTCAGTAAGAACAAGTGGCAGATCAAAAATAAAACCGAAGTAAACAGTGTTAGTGGGTCAAACGGTGTTGGTGTCCTCGTGGCCTTGTGATTAAAAATAGAAAGGTATCGAATCACATTTGCCTGCTACCAGAACTCTGCAGCCACTCAGCTGAATCGTAGATCTTCCTGATGTCTGTAGTTCACATTCATTACAGACCTGTGGGGTTATGCTGAAGCTGAGCATCAATGAACCAGAGGACTTAAATCTGTGCTTTCACTGACCTCTGATCAGTTTTCAACAACAAATTTGAAGCAACTCAAAACAAACCCAAGAGGTAAAAAGAAACTCAGCTCTGCCAAAAAACAAGCTGCTTCTGCACGATTATCCTGTTAATGACGTTTTGACACATTTGGAACAGAAAACAGCTATGGTGTGCTCTGTGGTGGTCTTCCTGTCAGGAATAAATGCACGTTCTCTCAGACAGCCAGAGGAGTTTATGAAAACCTGATGGACTTTGGTCGGTTTGGACTGGAGGATGAAGACGAAGATGATTCAGCGATTCAGTACGTGATTGAACAGAGTCTGCTGGAGAGCACCAAACAGAAAGAAACTCCCAGAGGCTCCACCGTGAAAACCAGCCGCGGGTCAGTCATGCACATTTTACACATTTGTGTTGGACAGATTAAGCTCCTCAGAATGTTTTACAAAAAAAATACAGATTTGAGGCTTTTTCTTGAAGTAAGTTCAACAAAAGATGCATAAAAACATTAATATGTAGCCTCAATGATTAGATAAACATGTAGTGAAGATTTTACTTCTTGACCTGCATGAATTTTACTGTTTATTTCTTTGTATGCAGCTCTGATTCACCTTCAGACATCAGCAAGATCTTCAGCACCATAGGACATGGTGAATTGCTTCTGTGCTTTATTTTTTAAAGATTACCAATTGGTGCAAACAGAAACCTGAATGTTGGGATGGTTTTATGACTGTGGGCCTCATCTGTCCCTGCAGGTAACGAGGAGGTGCTGAAGGACTTGTGTGCCAAGCACAAAGATAAGTTTCTGCAGTCAGACAGCAAAGGTTGGATTCCTCTTCATGAAGCAGCAACTCAGAGCAACCCGAACATCCTGCAGCTCACATACGAATGTCAGTATCCATTACACTGATTTATTTATCCTAGATGGGATCCTACCTGAGTGGTGAGGAACATTTGTCTGTCCTGCAGCTTCCGGTCCAGGATCTTTGGAGTGTCGTACTCCTGGTGGCCAGACGCCTCTCTTCCTGGCGGTAGAACAAGGTTTGATAGAAAATGCTTCATTCCTCTTGGAGCATGGAGCCAGGCCGGACTGCCTGGACCAGGACCAGGACTCCCCGTTGTTTGTAGGTGAGCTGGAACACATTTCACTCCTTCATTCACTTGTTTTCATTGTAGACTACACCAAAGCAGCAAAAAACATCCATCCACCCATTTTCATCCGCTCATCCGGAGTCGGGTCGCGGGGGCAGTAGCCTAAGGCGAGAGGCCCAGACTTCCCTCTCCCCAGCTACTTGGGCCAGCTCCTTCGGGGAAATCCCAAGGCGTTCCCTGGCCAAGTGAGAGACATGGTCCCTCCACCGTGTCCTGGGTCTACCTTTAGGTCTCCTCCTGGTTGGACGTGCCCAGAAAACCTCACAAGGGAGGCGTCCAGGAGGCATCCTGACCAGATGCCCGAGCCACCTCAACTGGCTCCTCTCGATGTGGAGGAGCAGCGGGTCTACTCCGAGCCCCTCCCGGATGACCGAGCTTCTCACCCTTTCTCTAAGGGAGAGCCCAGCCACTCCTCGGAGAAAACTCATTTTGGCCGCTTGTATCCGCAATCTCGTTATTTTGGACAAACCCAAAGCTCATTACCATAGGTGAGGGTAGGAACGTAGATCGACCGGTAAATCGAGAGCTTCGCCTTCTGACTCAGCTCTCTCTTCACCGCGACAGACCGGTACAACGCCCGCATCACTGCAGATGCAGCACCAATCCGCCTATCGATCTCACGCTCCAGTTTTCCCTCACTCGTGAACAAGACCCCGAGATACTTAAACTCCTCCACTTGAGGCAGGACCTCATCCCTGACCCGGAGAAGACATTCTACCCTTTTCCGAATCAAGACCATGGTCTCAGATTTAGAGGAGCTGATTCTCATCTCAGCTGCTTCACACTCGGCTACGAACCACTCCAGCGAAAGCTGAAGATCACGTTCTGATGAAGCCAACAGGACCACATCATCTGCAAAAAGCAGAGACCTGATCCTCAGGCCACCAAAACGGATGCCCTCAACACCTTGGCTGCACCTAGAAATCCTGTCCATAAAGGTTATGAACAGAATCGGTGACAAAGGGCAGCCTTGGCAGAGTCCAATGGGCCATTCCCATCTGTACTGGGTCGGCCCGGGCCGGGTAGCCCCAGTCGGCCCCAGCCTGGCCCGGTTGATTCCACACATCCTTGCCTTAAGCCCATGTGGACTGATTCTACCCACCAATCAGAGGCTTGCTCTAATTGAAGGTGTGAATTTGCTGTCAGCAGTGGGTGTGTTGGCCCTGGTCGGCCTGAAGCAGACCCCTCGAGAAGAGGGCTGAGAATGAGCCTTGATTGGCCCGGAAAAATACCAGGCCACCCAGATATGTAAACAACCTACGCTACCCGGCCCGGGCCGACCCGGTACAGATGGGAATGGCCCACAACTCTCACTGGGATCGAGCCCGACTTACTGCCGGCAATGCGGACCAAGCTCCGACACCGGTCATGCAGGGATCTAACAGCAGGTATCAGAGGGCCTGGCACCCCATGCTTCCGGAGTACCCCCCGTCAGGGACCGCCGAGGGACGCGGTCAAACTCCTTCTCCAAATCCATGAAACACATGTAGACTGGTTGGGCAAATTCCCAAGCACCCTCCAGGATCCCCCTAAGGGTATAGAGCTGGTCCAGGGTTCCACGGCCAGGACGAAAACAACTTTGGTCCTCCTGAATCTGAGGTTCAGCAATCCGACGGACCCTCCTCTCCAGAAGCCCTGAATAGACCTTACCAGGAAGGCTCAGGAGTGTGATCCCCCTGTAGTTGGAACACACCCTGTGGTCCCCCTTTTTAAATAAGGGGACCACCACCCCGGTCTGCCAGTCCAGTGGGACTGCCCCCGATGTCCACGCGATATTGCAGAGCCGCGTCAGCCAACACAGCCCCACAACATCCAGAGCCTTAAGGAATTCCGGGCGGATCTCATCCACTCCTGGAGGCTTGCCACAGAGGAGCTTTTTAACCACCTCAGTGACCTCAGCATCAGAGATTTGAGAGGCCAACCCAAAGTCCCCAGACTCTGCTTCCTCACTGGAAGACGTGTCGGTGGGATTGAGGAGGTCTTCAAAGTATTCTACCCACCGATCCACAACATCCTGAGTAGAGGTCAGCAGCACACTGTCCCCACTATAGATAGTGTTGGTAGTGCACTGCTTTCCCCCCCTGAGGCGCCGGATGGTGGACCAGAATCTCCTCGAAGTCTTGCTCCATGGTCTCACTGAACTCCTCCCATGCTCAGGTTTTTGCCTTGGCGACCACCCGAGCCGTGTTCCGCTTGGACTGCCGGTACCTGTCAGCTGCCTCTGGAGTCCCACAGGCCAAAAAGACCTGATAGGACTCTTTCTTCAGCTTGACAGCATCCCTAACCGCCGGTGTCCACCAGCGGGTTCAGGGGTTGCCACCACGACAGGCACCGACGATCCTGAGACAGCAGCTCCACTCAGCCGCCTCAACAATGGAGGCATGGAACAGCGTCCATTCAGACTCAATGCCCCCGCCTCCCCCGGAACATTTTGCAAGTTCTGTCGGAGGTGGGATTTGAAGCTTCTTCTAACAGGAGACTCTGACATACATTTCCTGCAGACCCTCTTGATACGTTTGGGTCTGCCTGGTCTGACCGGCATCCTCCCCCACCATCTGGGCCAACTCACCACCAGGTAGTGGACAGTTGACAGCTCTGCCCCTCTCTTCACCCGAGTGTCCAAGACATGCGGCTGCAGGTCAGATGAAACAACAACAAAGTCGATCATCGAGCTGCGGCCTAAGGTATCCTGGTGCCAAGAGCACATCTGGACACCTTTATGTCTGAACATGGTGTTCATTATGGACAATCCATGACTGTCACAGAAGTCCAATAACAAAACACCACTCGAATTCAGATCAGGGGGGCCGTTCCTCCCAACCACACCTCTCCAGGTCTCACTGTCGTTGCCCACGTGAGCGTTAAAGCCCCCCAGCAGAACGAGGGAGTCACCGGAAGGAGCGCTCTCCAGCACCCCCTCCAAGGTCTCCAAAAAGGGTGGGCAGTCTGAACTGTAGTTTGGTGCATAAGCACAGACCCCAGTCAGAACCTGTTCCCCCACACATAGGCGGAGGGAGGCTACCCTCTCATTCACTGGGGTAAACCCCAGCATACAGGCACCAGGATGGGGGGCAACTAGTATGCCCACCCCTGCTCAGCGCCTCTCAGTGGGAGTACCTCCAGAGTGGTAGAAAGTCCAATCCCTCTCAAGGAAACTGGTTCCAGAGCTAGAGCCATGCGTTGAGGTGAGTCCGACTATATCTAGTTGGAACCTCTCAACCTCACACACCAACTCAGGCTCCTTCCCCACCAGAGAGGTGACATTCCATGTGCCAAGAGCCAGCTTCTGTAGCCGAGGATCAGACCGCCAAGGTCCCCGCCCTCGACTACCACCCATCACACACTGCACCTGACCCCTTTGGCCCCTCCCACGAGTGGTGAGCCCATGGGAAAGGGGACCCACGTTTCCTCTTCGGGCTGTGCCCGGCCACCAGGCGCTCGCCAACGTGCCCCACCTCCAGGCCTGGCTCTTGAGGGGGGCCCCGGTGACCCACGTCTGGGCGAGGAAGCACGGTTTCCATTTATATAATTCATCATAAGAGGTCTTCGGGCTGCTCTTTGTCTGATCTCTCACCATCCCTCAGCAGAAAACAATAAAAAGGATTTTAGTTACACTTATTTATTGAATACACAAGTTGCTGCAGGTCCATTTTTCTTCTGGTTGTGTGATTTTCTTCATGCTTCAGAACTGGACTGCAGGCAGGTCAGTGAAGCTCACATGATCTGTTGGGTTTTGTCTCTCTACAGCGATTCGTTCAGAAAGAACGGATCTAGTGAAGTTGCTGCTCCTGCACGGATCCAGTGTGAACCAGATGGGCTACCACGGCCGCCGGCCCCTCCACGAAGCTGCACGGGGGGGTAAACCAGGGCTGGTGACCCTTTTGCTGGAGGCCGGAGCACATCCAGACCCTCGCAGCAACTACGGCCTCACGCCGCTGGCGCTGGCCGCTCAGGGAGGACACCTGGAGGTGGTGGAGACTCTGCTGAAGAAAGGTTTAGATTTCCACCATGAATCCTTTTTTGTTTATTTTAACAAAACATGACATCAGCATTTCCATCCACATAACAAACCTAAAAACTATTACTGACTGCAATGAATCTAAACATTTTTTAAAGAGTTAACTTTTTTATAAAAACACATTTTTGTTGCCCACATCTACTTCCAGCCTGTTAGTCCATGTATCACAAAGTTTAGACAGCTTGCTGTTTGTCTGCAGGAGCAGACGTCCTCTCTCAGGCTCAGGACGAAGCCTCCGTCCTCTACGAAGCTGCAGCTTCAGGAAACCCAGATATCATCAGTCTGCTGCTTGAGCGTGGAGCCGACGCCAACGTCTCCAATCACACGGGACACATGCCAATACACCGAGCTGCACACCGAGGACACCTTCAGTAATTCATCCATCAATTGCCATTCACTTATCCATGGTTGGGTCACGGGGTAGCTGCATAAGCAGAGAGGCCCAAACTTCCCTCTCCCCAGCCACATGGACCAGCTCCTCCGAGGGAATCCGAAGGCGTTCCCTGGCCAGCTGAGAGACATAGTCCCTCCAGCGTGTCCTGGGTCTCCCTTTAGGTCTTCTTTCATTTGGATGTTGCCTGAAAACCTTACCAGGGAGGCGTCCAGGAGGCATCCTAACCAGATACCAGAGCCACTGGCTCCTCTCAGTGTGGAGGAGCAGTGGACCTACACTAAGCTCGCAGCTTCCACGGCAGTCACATAATATCACGTGACACGGGAGATAATGTTATGTTTTATACGTATAAGTTTCAATATAAATGTATGACGATACTTTTACTTTTTAAATTGTGTAAATATTTGTTAAATTAAATATATGTGAGTTACAACCCATTAGCCACCGAAGCTGCAACTGATAAGCAACTAACCAACCATAGATAACTTCTTTGGATCTAAAGAAAAACATTTTAAATGAGTTTATTTACTTTTAAACTTGAAATTTGCCCCCAAAGTAGCTGCCAGCTTCTGATCCGCCATCATTTTGAAAATACAGCAGTGTGTTTTGGGTAAGTTTTGACCAAGGCTAGGCTACAAGACACCTGTGTATACTTGCTCAGCTAGCTAAACGGCTAACAAACGGAGAACAGACGCCTCGGTAGAACATGAACATTGGAACACATCTTGGCGGCTCCTGATAAAGTATCTCCTAGGCAACTGGGGTGGGGCCAAGACATCAAGGTGAGGTTCCTTGGCATTGAGAAGCACCCCTTATTAAGGAGGCTAAGGAGAGTGATCCCCCCGTAGTTGGGACACACCCTGCAGTCCCCCACCTTCAGTAGCACTTTCCTAAAATTTTTAAAGAGTTCAATAAGAAATGTATATTTCTATCAGCATCCCAGCATATTTTCAGATTAAATGTGTGCTCAGTTGAAATAACCTGACTGTGTGTATTTGTATGAATCTGTAGAATTTTAGTTTTTGTTTGTGTTTGAGATGCCTGAAGCTGCTGCTTCCTGTCACCTCTATGGAAGACGTGAACGACAGCGGGATCAGTCCTCTTCACTCTGCTGCTGCAGAAGGACACACAGACTGCATCAAGGTTCCTTTATGAAGCAATGATCCATCAGTTAGAATGGTGAAAAAGTAACGCTAACCCATTGATTTCCACTAGACCTTGCTGGATGTGGGCTACGACCCCAACTACATGCTCCATCCCTGGATCCGCCGGAGCTACGACGATGAGAGGAAGTCCGCTCTCTTCTTTGCTGTGTCCAACAATGACATGGCATCGGTGAAGCTTCTCCTGGAGGCTGGAGCCATGACTAACCAGGACCCGGTAAAATGTCTGCAGGTAACAGTTAGGGTCTGCTTCAGAACGCTTGGCTCCTGGGAGAAAGTGTTTTTGTGTCAGCAATTTCTCCTGTTTTCTCTGAAAACTTTGTTGATGTCAATGATCCTATTGAGTTGTCCTACTTGTAAATTAGCTTTTACCTTTTGTTTTGCTTAGACAAGGGTACATGTCCTTTCTGTCCATCCCACAAATCCCTTTAATAAACACAAACGGGTTGTTCATCCAGAAATGTTGTTGATTTATTGTAGGTTGCGCTCCGCCTGGGGAACTACGAGCTGATCAACCTGCTGCTGCGATATGGAGCCAACGTGAACTACTACTGCAGAATAAACACCACTCACTTCCCCTCAGCACTTCAGTACGCCCTCAAAGATGAGGTGAGCCATTAAAACGACCCTTGTTTTGACATATCAGAGTAGAATACATGCAGTTTATGTGCATTCATCTAATTGAACTGATGACTGTGTATCACATTTTTTTATTTTTCCACATTCTAATAAAAAAATTCAGCTTTTTGTTGTGTTAGGTGGTTCTCAGGATGCTGCTTAACTATGGTTACCACGTTGAGCGCTGCTTCGATTGTCCCTACGGCGACGGCTCCCACATTCCTGAAAACTTTGAGGGATGGACCTGCCCTGTGATTAAAGACACTTTGGTAAAGAAAATCTGTAGAGACAAAATTTGCATTTTTAAGACTGCTATGGCCACCAGCCTGGCTTCTTCAGGTAGAGGAGCCAGGGTCACCCAACCCCGGTGATCAGCCAGCCAGATAAAAAGGCTGTGCCTTCAGCAGTCTGGGAGGCAGCAGTACAGGGGTTCTGCTCAGGGGCGTGTCCAGGGAGTGGCCTGGGGTAGCACATGCCACCCTTGGAATCTGACTGGCCACCCCAGGTGCCACCACACTAATTTACCTGTAAATAAGCTTTTCATTGTCCACAAAAGGCGTGGGGGTAAAACAAAAAAAGCATAACCATTGGTGCCACCCATGCACAAAGTTGTGCCTCACCTGGGCCACCCCATTTTAATAGATCTAGACACGCCACTGGTTCTGCTGTCCTCCAGGCCTCAGATTTTGGTTTCAACCCCTTTCTTTTGATGAGTTTTAACTTTGGTAGTTTTAACTCTGAGTGATGAGCTTTTATAGGGTAAAGCTCTGAGTGATCCAGAGGGATCGTTTTGAAGGTTAACTTGGTGACAATTTTATTGACTCTGTTTTTTTTTAAAAACACCTTCTGTTTGGTAGAACTTTTAACATAAGTTTTAACCAGGTGTTTTTATACAGGTGCTGGCCAGTAAATTAGAATATCATCAAAAGGTTGAAAATATTTCAGTAATTCCATTCAAAACGTGAAACTTGTACATTATATTCATGCAATGCACACAGACCAATGTATTTCCAATGTTCATTACATTTAAATTTGATATTCATAAGTGACAACTAATGAAAACTCCAAATTTGGTATCTCAAAAAATTAGAATATTCTGAAAAGGCTGAATATAGAAGACACCTTCTGCCACTCTAATCAGCTGATTTACTCAAAACACCTGCAAAGGCCTTTAAAAGGTCCCTCAGTCTTGTTTTGAAGGCACCACAATCATGGGGAAGACTTCTGACTTAACAGCTGTCCAAAAGACAATCATTGGCACCTTGCACAAGGAGGGCAAGACACAAAAGGTGATTGCTAAAGAAGCTGGCTGTTCGCAGAGCTCTGTGTCCAAGCACATTAACAGACAGGCGAAGGGACGGAAAAAATGTGGTAGAAAAAAGTGTACAAGCTCTAGGGATAACCGCACCCTGCAGAGAATTGTGACGACAAACCCATTCAAAAATGTGGGGGAGATCCACAAAGAGTGGACTGCAGCTGGAGTCAGCGCTTCAAGAACCACCACGAGGAGACTCATGAAAGACATGGGATTCAGGTGTCGCATTCCGTGTGTCAAGCCACTCTTGAACATGAAACAGCGCAAGAAGCGTCTCGCCTGGGCCAAGGACAAAAAGGACTGGACTGATGCTGAGTGGTCCAAAGTTATGTTTTCTGATGAAAGCAAGTTCTGCATTTCCTTTGGAAATCAAGGACCCAGAGTCTGGAGGAAGAGCGGAGAAGCACAGAATCCACGTTGCATGAGGTCCAGTGTAAAGTTTCCACCGTCAGTGATGGTGTGGGGTGCCATGTCATCTGCCGGTGTTGGCCCACTCTGTTTCCTGAGGTCCAGGGTCAATGCAGCCGTCTACCAGGAAGTTTTAGAGCACTTCATGCTTCCTGCTGCTGACCAACTTTATGGGGATGCAGACTTCACCTTTCAACAGGACTTGGCACCTGCACACAGTGCCAAAACCACCAGCACCTGGTTCAAGGACCATGGTATCCCTGTCCTTGATTGGCCAGCAAACTCGCCTGACCTTAACCCCATAGAAAATCTATGGGGTATTGTGAAGCGGAGGATGCAATACGCTAGACCCAACAATGCAGAGGAGCTGAAGACGACTATCAGAGCAACCTGGGCTCTCATAACACCTGAGCAGTGCCACAGACTGATCGAGTCCATGCCACGCCGCATTACTGCAGTTATTGAGGCAAAAGGAGCCCCGACTAAGTATTGAGTGCTATACATGCACATTCTTTTCATGTTCATTCTTTTCAGTTGGCCAACATTAGAGAAACAAACATTTTTTCATTGGCCTTTAGAATATTCTAATTTTCTGAGATACCAGATTTGATGTTTTCATTGGTTGTCACCTATAAATATCAAAATTAAACGTAATAAACATCGGAAATACATTGGTCTGTGTGCATTGCATGAATATAATGTACAAGTTTCACGTTTTGAATGGAATTACTGAAATATTTTCAAACTTTTGATGATATTCTAATTTACTGGCCAGCACCTGTATAGTTGACAAGTTGTCTTTTAACTGTTAACCTTATAGTGATTTTTTTGTTTTGCATTATTTTAATAATGCTCACCATCTGTTTGCACTTGTTTTTAGAACCTTTTATAACAATTAACCCCATTTTAAACCCACTATCATGTTTTCTTATGTTACCTCCTCCTTCACATTTTAACACCTCCTGTCGGGGACGTAACAAAGAAGATTGCTAGTTTTCTAATTCAAATTTCTGTAACACACCTTAATGAAACACCGATGAGTGTGCAACAATTCCCACATTGGATTATTAAAGTTTGGAGTATGGCTGAAAGATGCTTCCTAATACAAGATTTTTCTTACGGTAACTAATATAAAACCAACATGGGAATAAATGGATGCAAGTCTAGTAATACAAGTATGTGTTCATTCATCCATTTTCTTCTGCTCATCCGGAGTCGGGTCGCGGGGGCAGTAAATTAAGACGAGAGGCCCAGACTTCCCTCTCCCCAGCCACTTGGGCCAGCTCCTCCGGGGGAATCCCCAGGCGTTCCCTGGCCAGGTGAGAGACGTAGTCCCTCCACCGTGTCCTGGGTCTACCTTTAGGTCTCCTCCCGGTTGGACGTGCTCAGAAAACCACACCAGGGAGGCGTCCAGGAGGCATCCTGACCAGATGCTCAAGCCACCTCAACTGGCTCCTCTCGATGTGGAGGAGCAGCGGGTCTACTCCGAGCCCCTCCCAAATGACAGAGCTTCTCACCCTGTCTCTAAGGGAGAGCCCAGCCACTCTTAGGAGAAAAGTCATTTCGGCCGCTTGTACCCCGATCTTGTTCTTTCGGTCACTCCCCAAAGCTCATGACCATAGGTGAGGGTAGGAATGTAGATGGATTGGTCAATCAAGAGCTCTGCCTTCTGGTTCAGCTCTCTCTTCACCACGTCAGAGCGGTACAACGCCCGCATCACTGCAGCACCAATCCGCCTATCAATCTCACGCTCCATCTTTCCCTCACTTGTGAACAAGACCCCGTTGTTTTTTCCTTTTTTGTATAAAGCTAAAACTTGTGTATGGAAGCCCATTTGGCACTGAGATAGAAAATGACGTCATTAATATGACTTAACATCACAATGTCAGGATTTAACATTTTTTAGGAACATTTTTCACATAATTATTATACTCTTAAGTTACAATAAAGACTTTCATTAAAGTGGCAGGAACTGGCTTCCACAGTCTGGGAACCTTTGCTCCCAGAGTTGTGGAACAGCTGCGTGTCTGCTGGTTTAATCTCTCATCATCACATTAAGTGGAAGGTTTCTGTCTCACTGCAGTTCTGTGAGGTGATCACTGTCTACTGGCTGAGAGACCTTTCGGGTCACATGGTTCGCATCATGCTGGATTACCTGGATCATGTGACCCTCTGCTCCAAACTGAAGGCGGCTCTGATGGAGCAGAAGCAGTGGCCTGAAATCTGCAGCATACAAGGTGGCTAAAACTTTAAAGTCAGCCAATGAAAATAGCAAACAGGGGTGGATGACCATCTTCTTGTTACTTTCAGAAAATGCCCGCTGTCTGCAGCATCTTTGCCGGCTGCAGATCCGTCGGTGTCTCGGCCGTCTCCGTCTTCGGTCTCCCATCTTCATGAGCTTCGTGCCTCTGCCGGATCGGCTGAAGGATTATATCCTGTACCGGGAGTACGACCTGTGGGGTCAGCAGGGCAGCTCACCAGGCTGAGGCTCCAGCAGGGCAAGAAATGATCACATTCAGTCAAACCTGGTTGGTGCATTACTTTGAGAAATCTCCTGCTCATCTCAAAAGAATGAATAAATAATCTGCTTTATTATATCACTAAGTTGATGCATTTCAGCCAATTCTGAACAGCCTTGACAATTTTGCATGTTTTGAACATTCACCTTATATTTTCAATGTTTCTATTGAAGAAAGATGTATGCTCATAATTTACAAAGTAAGACCCATGAGCAATTGAAATAGACATTTATTTCTTCAATATTTAAAATGTATTTATTGTAAAAAAATAAATGGGTCTTGATTAAAATGTCTCTAAAGGTTTTTTCTTATCTTTGGGCTTTTGCTGCTTTGTCAAATTAAAATTTGACTAGATGACAAATAGAAACTACAAAATGTACTCAAATATCACAAAACCTAAATTATAATTAAATGAATTGTGCAAGAAATTCCACACCAAACGAGTTTTCTAAATTAAATTTGTCTCAAATAAAATACTGTGTTTAAATTATACTGGAGGAAATGAGTTTTCTAAAAGAATAATTTCTTTATCCTTTTCATTAAGTCACAGAATGGGCAGTGATGAAGAAGAAAATTAAAAAGCAGTTTACTGGATTGTTATATCATTTTAATCTTGAGTCACACTAAGCAGTTGTAAAGTGAAAATGAAAATGCATTTCCATTTTCAGATTTGACATTTCAAATTGAATTTTGTTACTCATTTGCAGGAGTGATATTTGAAAATTAGTTCTCAGATGCCTTTTTCTTTACCATTTTCATGAAGTCATAGAATTAGCAATGATGAATAAGAAAATTAAAAAGCAAAATTGAGAAATGCTTTTTCATTTTGATTGTGAGTCACACTAAGCAGTTGTGTAGTGAATATGAAAAAGCATTTCTTCTAATGCAGTTTAATTTTCAAATTTCACTTTTCAAATTGAATTTTGTTACATTTTTGCTGGAGTGTTATTTGAAAATTAAATCTTAAATGTTTTTTTCTTTATACTTTTCATTAAGTCACAGAATAAGCAATGAAGAAGAAAATTAAAAAGCAGTTAGGAAGATTGCTTATTAATTTTATTTATGAGTCAAATTTGGCAGTGGTAATATGAAAATGAAATATCATTTCTGCTACTGCATAATATTATTTTTGCAAGACACACGCTTCCATAGACTCCCTCTGGTGGCGGAAGATCGTCACTACAGTTTGTTTATGGCTCAGCCAAATTTAAACATCTATTGATGATAAAAGTTTATATGTGCTGCTATTATGTGGTATTTTTTATTTTTACAAAAAAACAACAAAATTCAAAAATCTTAAAATGAAATACATATAAAATATATATAAATTAGATACTTTCTCATAAATTATTTAAAATCAGTAAAAAGTGTTTTTTTTCAGGCTTATTGTTTATTTTTGTAATACTCATCAAATAAGAGGTCCTTACCTGCCCTGTGTTCTGCTTATAGAAATAAGAATCATCAGGAAATCCTGATTCTCTATTTTTCTCAGACATGAATGAGATCATCGTTCTACACACGTCACACAGCTGGAGCTGTGTTGACAGTTTAATCAGGTTACTACATCAACACAGGGCAGGCTTTATTAGTCACCATGGAAACCTACGTCACAGCAGCCTGATGCTTGTTAAATTTAAATCATCTTCAGACACACAGATGTTGAGAACGTCAATCCAAAAAGTCCTAATTAAACCTTAACTAGACGGCTTGACATTTCTAATATACACAATCCAGATGAGATGATTTATGCCTAATTACAGGCAGTCTGGGTAATGCATCTTCACCTGGGTTAAATCAGGACAGCTTTTTATTTTATTTAGAGCAGGATGGAAGCTGCTCAACCTGTCAGATATGCAGCTGGTGGATTTCACCATCTTGTGGCCAAAATTATGAATAATAAAACATAAATAGGAGCATGATAAAATAAATGTGTGATTCTAAATATGGATTCTTGTCCTAGGGTTAAAGAAACAAAAAGGGAGACATGATCCAAGTCATAACTAACTTGGAGCTTCCTTTACGGCTTTAGTTTGATTTATTCAGGCTCTGACTCATGTTTACATAAAATATATTAAAATGTTCAACTGGAAAATGTGACATCAGTTGGAAAAAAGCAACTTTTCTTTTGAACTCCAGCACAAAAGTTCTGCCAAATGTACAAGAATGACTAGACGTGACAGTGTATTTAGAAATTAAAACACAAGCCAAAATCTTCTGAAAAGATTTAATCTCACTTACTTTCACTGTTCTAACAAACATTCATAATGATGTCAGATGCAGGAAATGTTGCTAGATGAGTCCCATCAAATCTCTGAAGCAGAAAACCACGACAGCTTTAGAAGTCGTGAGGATCTGAGATGATGGCAACAAGATGGAGGAAATGGACTCAACCTGGAGGATGTTGATGAGCATGCAGGTCTCTGACAGATGTGAAGTGGAACAAACCAAGGACTAAGGATGGTGACTGCATACCCTCTAACACACACACACATACACACACATATGGGTTGAACACAGTTTCCCACAGCAGGTGAAAGTGCTCCGTGAGCTGACTGAAGCCTGGAATCTGGAGCTGAAGCAGCAGAAAATACAGACCTGAGTTTGCTCTAATAATACTGCCTTTATACTCCAGACAATTCAAACATCATATCTCTTCCTTTCTTGATATTTTTTCTTGTTACACTTCTACAGGGGAGACGTGTGAAAGACAAAACATTCTGAAGTTACGATTAAAAAAATAAATTATTACCTCGATAAAACAAAAATATTACTTTTTGCTCTGTCTCGTTCTAACTCCTGGGTTTAGTTCCTGTTACTGACCAACAGGGGGCAGTGCTGCATCAAGACCAGTCTTAAGCTAAGTAGCCTATGATTGGCTAATTATCTTTTCTCTGGACCAATCAGAACACACTCTGTTGCCACTGCTGCTGACAGTAACAGGAAGACTGATGATAAACATTTTAATATAAATATATATATTTTTATTTTTGAGGCAAAGCTGGATGATAATTCAACAAAGTTAACGACCAAACATTTTAAAGAACCTTAATAATTTTGTTTGTTTTTTTTTTTGGTCAGATTTTTCGTTCCTGTGAAAAATATTCTACTCATAGTATTCAGTCATATGATCAAACCCTGATAAATGAGGGCAACAATATGCCTCTTTAAATGTTAACAAGTCCCATTAGAAGACACCAACAACCCATCTCCATTAGGTCCAAAAAATTCACGGACTGCTGCTTCTGAACAACTTTCAACATCTGTACCACCACTCCAACCAGCAGTTTTTCTGGATTCTTAAAATTTCAATTATTCAAAAGCTCCAGGAGAGCAACAAACTGTACATTTATGATGCTTTAGTTTGCTTCTGAAACATACGATAATAAAACAGGAACTATCCAACGCAGCAGGACAGATTTGACCTTTCATGAGATTTACTAATGAAAATAAAACAAACATCTGGGTTCCACCACAGCAGGTTTGGGAGGTCAACACTTTTGCTTCCAATAAAACAAGACAACCCAGAGCGTAATCTCACAAGACAGACTACAAACACTTGTTTGCTTTAAAGTATTCCCCAAAACTGACACATCATTTCAAAACTGTATCTCTCCATGAAGTCGACATCTGAGGTGCTTTTCATGGCCGTGTGCAACACCAAAATAAAAGTTATTCACATCTATAACAAAGAGCTATTGCTTTAACAGATGCTTGGGTGTGTCTCTGAGGTAAGACTAGAAAAGTCGATTCATATGTTTCTGTAGAAGAAAAGGAGGTGGTGAAGAAACGGTCAGCAAAGGAGCAGAGTGGCCAAAACCAGCCGATCGAGTCGGTTGTGTCCTGCGGTGCTGCTCCAACAGCAGCTGTTTCCAGGGTGAAGGTGTTTGTGAGGACCAGTCTGACTTTAGAAGACAGGAGTGAGTCCCATCTTCTTTTATTTTGAAATTCCCTCCACAGATTGTAACAGACAGGCCGCTGTTTAAGCAGGAAAACTTCTGATGTTAAATGATACGTTTTAATAAATATAAATGCTCTGCTTTGGTCTAGTTTTGCTGGTTTGTGTCTTCAGCGCCAGCTCCCAGCACAAACAAGCTTTTTCATTTAAACTCTGAACATTCGTTACTCTGCACAGTGAAGAAGAAAACCCTGTTTGACTGGATACCTTGATTATTATTATGGTCTAGTTCTGTAAAACAATTCAAGCTGTTATTACTTGATTTTTAATAAAATCATCAGTCATTCTACGGTCTGGCTAGTATTAAGATACAAGTTTGGAAATACCTTTAACTAACAAATGGATTTAGTGGAACATGCTTTCACTGATCTGACTGATGGAAACATGTTGATAGGAGCTCTTTGAAATAACGCCAATAAAAAATTAAATCCACCAGATGAGTAAGGTGCCGAAGTAGTGGCCTCAGGAGCCTCTGGACTTCATCCTGGGTTTTATGCAACCTGAAACGTACGACGTGTTGTGATGAGGTCATGTAGGGAATGCTTTGTGGCCAAGAAGGTCCTCGCCAGAATAGGGAACCAAGACGGTGTGTGTGTATTTTGTATCTATCATCTTCATACCTTTGCAGCTTTTTTTGGGCTCCACTGTCCTGTCTCCAAACCGTTGCTATAGTAACAACTTTACTGTAAAATGACCTGGTTGCTATGGTGATGTCCTGAAAAACTGTGTTCCATGTTTACAGCTGAGATGTCTCAGTTCTGGAGAACACCACTGGATGGTGTGTGTGTGTGTGTGTGTGTGTGTGTTAGGGTAGATCCCTGGTGGGTTGACACAAACACCAACAGGTTTCTGAGTTATGGCAGATTGTTGTCTCGAAGACTCTCCAGGATCTGGATCAAACTCTCCAGTCCAAACACGTAACCCCTGTCGGGCCCATCGTGCACCGCTGTGTCGCCACGGAAACCCTTGAAGGTAGAATGGGCAAAGTCGATCATACGGACGTCCACCAGGGGGGGCTGTGGCGACACGGGGGCAGAAAGGAGGGAACTCAAACCTAGAGCAGGGGAGGGGAAGTCCGGATGACTTTGAGGTGAGGGGGGGCGGGGGACAATGGAGTCTGACCTGGTGGGGGGGTGAGGGGAGGGGGGCGGTGGGGCTGTGTGTTCAGGTTCCTGAGATGACAGTGACCCCGGGTCGGGGTTCTGACACATGTCCGTTTCACGGGGAGCATCAGGGGGAGGTGGAGCGTTGGGTTCTGGAGCCCCAGGGGTCTTCTGTGGTCTGGCTGCATTCTGTCCAGGGCTGGGGACCAAAGAGCCCTCAGGTTTCTACAAACACAATTTCATATTTCACTCACAGGAGGGAAGGAAGACTCCAGGTAAACATTTACTTTTATTCACCTTTCATGAATCTCTGCAGGAGCAGGGATCTAAATCATCAGAAACATCTAAAAAACCTAAACATTATATGAACCAGCATCATGTCAGCACATTTGCAACATTAGAATAAAACTACTGCAGCCCTGCTCCATTCTACTGAGCTTCACTGTGACTTTATTTAGTTTGACTCTTTCTCTTTGTCTCTGCTTGAAAAAATCATCCCACGGGAGCTATAGAACAAAAATAGCACTGCAAAGAGGTTAGTACCAGTATTACGGTCAAACTGTGGACAAAAACGCCAAAGAAAACCAAAAACTACAGCTGGTCTGAGTCTTTGTCTTCAGCAGTTCTCGGGTAATTTTAAATACAGTGCATTAAGTGTGAGCTCTTATTTATTTCCAGTAAGTGTTCTGAAAAAAAAAAAAACATTTTCTGTATGTCATCAACAAGGGTCAAACTAACATAGCAAGACAGTTTAAAGGCACTCTTGGCAGTTTTGCTTGCTTTTAGCACCCCCTAGTGTCAGTTAATCTTTATAACACCTTAATCTAACAGCTTAAATGTCTTGTCAGTCTTCCTCAGTGTCTACAGGAATGGTTCATCACTAAATTGAACAAATCAGCTGTGTTCATGATCTAAAACATGCAGAAAACATGCTGGAAGCTGACTGCTTTGCCAGGTATATCAGCTCCCAACAGAGCGGCCAGCCAGGCTGAAGCTGCAAATGCAGTGTTTAGCTTGTGTCTGGCTATAGGGGGCGGTGGGGGTCATTAACTGTAAAGGGTCATTTTAGAGCATACTGGCTCAAGAAGTTTTTATAAAAATATTCAAAAGTTGCATAGTATGGCTTTACGAGTTTTTTATTCACACCCAGACTCACCTTTCCCTCATAGATGATGAGCAGTGAGGAAGAGTAGAAGCGATATGATGCCTGCCTCTCCAGAACTGCCTTCAGGCCCCGAAGCTTGTTGAGGATTGGCTCAAAGAGGTCCCGCCTCAGGCCCTTTCCACTGTGCAGGTACTGGTAGAGGGTCTGGCGGAAGCCTTCGATTGACAGGCTGCGGCCGTAGTACTTGTTCCTGCAGAGGTAGTGACCCGTGCTCAGCTGGAACACCTGCAGAGGAAGAGGAGCAGAACCTCAAACGTCTCACTGAAAACAGCAGCAGCTCAATGTTTTTTTTTTGTCATAATAGTCAAGTAAAAACGGCAGGAAATACAGAGTAGTAATGATTTATCTGATCCTCCAACTCCCCAAGGACAAAACAAGACCAAAAACTTTGCAAACTATATAAAGTTTAGCTTTAGCAGCTTTTATTCAATTCAAAAATACTTTATTAATCCCAGAGGGAAATTGATTAAATTTATAACAAGCAGGAGGACTCTATGTTTTCATAAGTTATCCTACCCAGTAAAGTGGTTTGGGTGACAGGTAAACTGAGAGCTGAGCTTCCTCCACACGCAGGTCTCATCAGGTTCAACAGCATAAATTTTTATTCTACCTGCATGCCACACACTCTGACTCCCAGCGTCGCTGAGGTGCTCTGTTCGCATTTCTTCATCTGTCTGGCTGCTTTTTCCTCAGAGGCGTCGTCTCCATGCTGCCTGGTGCCCATCTTCAGGTCCAGGATGCAGGGGTAAGAAAAGTGATGGACGACGTTCTCCAACAACAGGAACTCTGATTAAAATGCTGTGGTTAAGGAGGAAACATCACCATTCTGACAAAATCCCCAGAATTCAGCAGATGATTTAAATAAAGTGTGTGTAGCACAGCGACACACTGCCTTGTTGAATGTGAGTGAAGACAGATGGTTCTGGTAGAGGTCAGAGTGTGTGCTGCTCTGTCTCTGGTCCTCCAGCCGCTGCAGGCTGCTCTCTTTGAAGCTGCAGATCAAAACATGAACTTTAACATGATAACCTTGAACAGAACAGAGCCTTGTGTGTGAATGCTCTGCTAACAACAATCGCTACAATATTATACATTTTATCAGCACAAGTTGCTAATGGTTAGCCTATTTCTAATAAAAAGTGTTAATGATCAGGCCCATTAGAGGATACTGAAGAGTTTGCGGTCCGTTGATTCGGATCTCATGCGGCTGAGCTGTTCTTTGTGGCAGCGGAGGCTCCAGGGGTTGTGACTGATCTTCTCTAAGGTCAGCCCGCTGTTCCAGTCCAGCATCTGAAACGGAACGTCTGAATGGATCTTTGCATCGAGCCTCGGACTCTTCAGTTCTGCAAGGCTGTGGGGAGAGGGGATCATTTATTTTGTGAAGTCATCCATCTATCCATCCACTTTGTTAAACCTCTTTTAGCTTTTTCTTCACTTCAAACTGCTTTTACAAAAACCGCAACATCTCTAAACTCACATTTGAATGTAGCTTGTTCTGGTTTGATTTTAGAATACAGGAATAAAAAAGTATTTAATACACTTTCTAAGAAAACTAACTCACATAAAGTTGTTTAATAGCGAAACACGTGAATTATTACTGCAGGATCGTCTGACCTGTCCGAGGCGCCTGTGTCGTGCACCTCCTTTCTGTCGGCCCGCTCCTCCTTGTGCTCAGTAGAAGAGGATGAGCGATGGAGGCTGCGGCGGGAGTGTTTCCTCCTGGGCTGCTCTCTCTCTTGAGTGTCCCGCTCCTCGTGCTCCCCTGTCCCAATGTCCATGTTGTCCACATGAGGGTACGCCACGAGGTTGATGTAGCCATCAGAGTCGCCTTCAAAACACACCAGCACCACACCTAGTAGAAGGAAACCAGACACCAACACGAAGATCAGAAACATTCAAGTATCCAATAAAATTCTCTCTCTTACTAAAGGAAGTACAGCTTCATTTTTTAAAGGTCACATCTTTACAAATAACATGTGACGTGGAGCTTTAGCCAGATGCAGGTTTGTGCAAATGTGAGAAGAACCAGCTGCTTCCCTCCTTTTCTGCTGCTGGACAAAACAAAAAATGCATCTTTAACAGAGAAAAACTGACATTCATCACAAGCTGTTATTCATCCTGTTGTGAGACGAACTCCTGAAATGTGACATCAGGCTTGTTTTCATTCACCACTCTGTTTGAATGTAAACGAAGAAGCAGGCTAGATGCAAAAGTTGAGCTCAGGCTGAAGCTGCCCTCCGTTCATCTCATTAGCTTCTGTAAGCTACGAGTCTTCAACATCAGTAAAATGATGGTTAATGAACGGTGTGTTCTTCCAGTTTTAAACGCCTCACTCCAGTTGTTTTTCTTATTGCTGTACATTTCACAATACCACAATTACTAGTCTTCTGTTCAGTGCTTTTCCTTATGTGCAACTTAGATTATTCGTGCAGTTATTTTGTAAATGGCCTTGTTGGTTTTTGCACAAGCTTTAATTTGGCTCCAATTTACTTCATTTACAATATAAAATATGTGTTGATGTGGAAGTAAAAACATAATAAATAGTATTTAAACGATACATAATCCAGCTTTTCTACAAAATAATTCCTGAACTAAAACGGTCAAATTTTGCACTATTCAAGTGTCCAAAATCATGGTGGTACTTGAGGTAAAAAAGTGTGAGAACCACTAGTGTAAGTCGCGTTAATAGACGAAAGCTAAAAAAAAAACATCTTTAACATTTCTTCCTTTGTTTTAACAAACACTCAGCGTGTCACGCCTAAAACGGTCTGGATGGAAACAGACTTTGTGTTTCTAACAGACAGAATGCGGCGATTCTACGATCTTTCCTGCTTTGGCAGATTTTCAACACATTCCAATCCTTACGTATGTTTTTAAAATGCAGAGTTAACAACATCCACACAACCCAACTGTTCACAACAAAAATAGCACAGTGGGTGGATGTCTTTACAGAAACAATTAGGATCTGGCTCCAGCGCCAGCCCTGGTCCAACACTGGATTTGTGGAAAAAATCCATAAGAGATGATGGTTTCCATTTTAAACAAACAGAAATCAGCGTTTGATAAACAGCAGAACATCTCACCCCTCTTGAGTCAGACATTCAGGATTCTTCATGTTTATTCGTGTCAACTCCTAATATAAAAGACTACATCTAATGTCTAGTTAGACACAGAAGGTTTCTGCATCCAGGATCATTTTCTCCAAAAGCAGAAGAGATCTCATGAGTCAGTTCTGTCTGCAGAAAACACGACCACCTCTAAAAAATCCAAACAAGGACACATTTAATCTGATAATGTCAAACAATATGTGGTTAAAGCAACCTTGACAGCCTCAGAAAGTTGTTCCTGAGCAGCTGTCAGTCTACTGTTATTTAATCAGCAGGACAATGGTGGTGGGCAGAGATCCAGGACTAAATTTAGACTGGCGCTGTTGTCACCAGCAGGCTGGAGGAGAGGGAATGCAGACCCAGCAGGAGCACGGCCAGAACCTGTTTTATACAAACCCAGAGGGTTTAAAAGATAACCTCATGTTAAGTATAATTATTATTTCTATTCAAAACAAATGTATGTCACATACTCCTCTCACATCACATCTAAGAAAGAATCCAACAGGTTGTGTTTGTTCGTTTTAGAGTTGAACTTAAACTAAATACAGAAATACTTAAATAAAATTAGAGTGATAACCAGATGTACCACTATTTTTGTTTGTATGTCTATACTAGCCACATAAGTCAAATACTTCTTATACAAATAATTATTTTTCAATAAAAGCATAATGAACGAATTCAATTAGTGAAATACATCTATAAGTTTAACTAATTACTACTACAAGGGACCGCATCCCTCGGGGGGCCCTGTGTGTGTGTGTGTGTGTGTGTGTTGGGGGGGGGGGGTAACTCCCGGAAGCATGGGGTACCAGGCCCTCTGATACGGGCTGTTAGGTCCCTGTATGACCGGTGTCGGAGCTTGGTCCGCATTGCCGGCAGTAAGTCGGGCTCGTTCGCAGTGAGAGTTGGACTCCGCCAAGTCTGCCCTTTGTCACCGATTCTGTTCATAACCTTTATGGACAGAATTTCTAGGTGCAGCCAAGGTGTGGAGGGCATCCGTTTTGGTGGCCTGAGGATCAGGTCTCTACTTTTTGCAGATGATGTGGTCCTGTTGGCTTCATCAGAACGTGATCTTCAGCTTTCGCTGGAGCGGTTCGCAGCCGAGCGTAAAGCAGCTGGGATGAGAATCAGCTCCCCTAAATCTGAGACCATGATATTCATTCGGAAAAGGGTAGAATGCCTTCTCCGGGTCAGGTATGAGCTCCTGCCTCAAGTGGAAGAGTTTAAGTATCTCGGGGTCTTGTTCACGAGTGAGGGAAAACTGGAGCGTGAGATTGATAGGCGGATTGGTGCTGCATCTGCAGTGATGCGGGTATTGTACTGGTCTGTCGTGGTGAAGAGAGAGCTGAGTCAGAAGGCGAAGCTCTCGATTTACCGGTCGATCTACGTTCCTACCCTCACCTATGGTCATGAGCTTTGGGTAGTGACCGAAAGAACGAGATCGTGGATACAAGCGGCCAAAATGAGTTTTCTCCGAAGAGTGGCTGGGCTCTCCCTTAGAGACAGGGTGAGAAGCTTGGTCATTCGGGAGGGGCTCGGAGTAGACCTGCTGCTCCTCCTCATCGAGAGGAGCCAATTGAGGTGGCTCGGGCATCTGGTCAGGATGCCTCCTAGACGCCTCCCTGGTGAGGTTTTCGGGGCACGTCCGACTGGGAGGAGACCTAAAGGTAGACCCAGGACACGGTGGAGGGACTACGTCTCTCATCTGGCCGGGGAACGCCTTGGGATTCCCCCGGAGGAGCTGGCCCAAGTGGCTGGGGAGAGGGAAGTCTGGGCATCTCGCCTTAGGCTACTGCCCCCGCGACCCGACTCCAAATAAGTGGATGAAAATGGATGGATGGATGGATGGTTGGACTACTACAAGCATAAACCTCGAGTATAACCCAATTTTTAAAAATACTTTTGTTTGGAAACAGCAGCCAGAAACTATAAAAGTGAGAATTGTTCCTGGATCAACTTTAAACAATCAGTGGAAGAATACCAACTTCCTGTTATGGATGGAGGAGCTGTACGGCTAATTGGGAGAGAATAAACTAAAAAGTTAAGCTAGGAGACAGAACTGAATAGTATTTCGGTCTGGCATAAAGCTAATCTGCACACATCACACTGTAATTTATTTTTGCACCAATATCTTTCCCATGCAATATAATAAGAATAATTTGAGGATGCAATTTCAGAAGTCTGACTCAGTAATCCAGCCTAACAGATTACATCTTAATGTGACAACATACAAGCAAAAACCCCTGGTAGAGTGTAAACAGGCTACTGTAAAGACATCAGAAACCAGAGCCCCACTGATCAAAGCATCAAGTCCCTTTAGCTGCCTGGCCCTCACGTGTTCTGTTTCACCTTCTGACATTTAAGATATAACTCCAGTAAATCAATAACAAAACATGCAAAAATTTCCCTCTCACAGCTACAGTTCAAGTCTGAACGAAAGAGAAATGATTTGTTACTTTAACTGTATACTTACCGCCTGAAGAACAAACATATCTACAGCTGTGACGTTCCATGTAAAACTAAAAGCACTAACACGTGTTTCCACTTCTGAGTGATTGAGCTGTGACGAGAATTAGACTTTCAAACTGTGCAGATTACCACAAATACGGTAATTGATTACGGAGTAATTTCTCCCCAAACCAGCAGCTGCAGGATAAACCAACAACACGGTGAAGTAGATGTCAGTCAAGATTAGTCGCTCTTGTTTACACACCCACACGTTCTTTAAGGAGGGAGGGGTAATCGATGGCAGTAACTGTGTGGGTGCACTGCTGCTCTGTGGGGTGTTTGACATTTCTCTACATATTTCTCTTTTTAGACTAGAGCCTAAAGCTGTGTTTATTATGGTCCCTGGACCATGGCTCCTACAGATCGTGGCCTCTACTGTTAACTTCATGTCATATAGTTTTATTAATGTTTCAGGACGTTATTGCTCTGCTAACACCATCTGAAGGCTCTTGTCATGTTTTTCTGTCAGCTAAGGGGCTGGTGACTGACATCTATGGTTGACAGTTTGGTTCTCCGGGCCCATGCACCAACAGCACTGCCACATACTGTCAGTTTAGCATTTGGACTCGAGTCCCCCGTCAGCTTCAGCACAACATTAAAGCTTAAGTTGCTCATTTAAAAAAGGTTTGGCCTCTGGGCTAAAAACACGCACTGAAGGTGACGTCACTCTCCCTGAAGTCCGTGGTGTGCTGGTTCTACATATTTAGACTTGTGTGTCACCGCATTTTTCTGAGTCTGACAAATGATGAAAATGGCTGCATTCCATATAGTGTGAAGGATCTGGTATTTGGCTTAAAAGGCTCAATGTCACAACTTAAAAGCCTTCACAAACTGTTTGTTAGACCTGCTCTATCCAACATGAAATATTTCCATATGAAAGAGACAAAATGTGGGTGTGTGGTCCCACTGTTTGGGTCTGTTACTACAGCAAAGCATGGTGAAAACAGTTACAGCATGTGTCAGGTGATGAAGAGCAGAGCTGAGCACTCCTCCTCCACTAAAACATCCATAGCTCCTTCCTTCTCCACTACCCAGAGCATACTTCTGCAGGGGTACCAATCCTCACAAAGATTTTACGATGCAAGAAAAACAAATGGGACTCTCCTCAGTAACATCAGAGCGCTCAACAATGTGTTGCCTGGTCTTTATCTTTTGCCTGCAATAATTACTGAAGATTTCTTTATGGGCTAATAAGACAAGGCAAGGCAGCTTGATTTGTACAGCATTTTTCATATTCAGTGTGCTAGCCAGGTGCAAGAACATCCATCCATCCATCCATCCTCTGAACCCGCTTTGTCCACGCAGGGTCGTGGGGAGGGCTGGTGCCTATCTCCAGCAGTCAATGGGCAATCAGGCGGGGTACACCCTGGACAGAGAGCCAGTCCATCGCAGGGCAACACAGAGACACACAGGACAAACAACCATGCACACACACTCACACCTAAGGACAATTTAGACAGACCAATCAACCTAACAGTCATGTTTTTGGATGGTGGGAGGTAGGGCTGCTCAATTAATCGAATTTTAATCACGATTACGATCTGAGTTTTGAACGATTATATAAAACAAAACAAGCCGATTATTTGCTCCTCCCGCTTGCGCTGCCCTGAGTTGCAAATGAAGCGCTCCTCCACAGTGTTGCCAACTTAGCGACTTTGACGCTATTTCTAGCAGCTTTTCAGACCCCCTTCTTGACTTTTTAATCCTAAAAGTACCTAGCGAACACCTCAGAAACATCTCTGGTAACCCTTAGCTACTTTCTGGATAACGGTCGTCGACATTTCCTGCAGGTTAGCTAAACACTCCGCCTGAGCTCCGGACCGTTCTTCACAACATTAGGAAAGGGAATGATGCAGTGATGTGTCGGTCGCTAAAGACAGCTCTCGGAGCCGGCTCCCTGTTGGATTAACCAGAGTGAGTGACACACACACCGTACCTGCGGACTCCTGAGCAGCTAAAAACAGCTAAATGTGCGCGTGCAGCGTGCTAAACACACGTGCAGCTTGCCCGATTGCTGTGAGACCGGGTTGGGGGGTGGGGGGTGCAGCTGTGGTTGGGACAATTATTACATTAACTGATGAACTTGTAAATAAATAGTTTATAAATAAGGTAGAAATAAGTTCCTCACGCTGATAACTAATAACTAACCTCTCTGAGGACACGGTGCTCCTACAGCACCTTGACACGACTCAATAAATGTTATGCAACATTTTGTGAACATCAATTTATTTGCATTTATTTGTTATAAATGCCACTGTATAATTCTTGCTGTCAGTATTGCAAGATATTGGTATTTGGGTCTGTACTGGTTAGACTTAAATGAGTTAAACCAAGGTCTATAGCCCTTGGGTCATAGACTATGAGCTTTAAGTATATTGGTCTTTTTATACTGGGAATCAGGAGTTATTTTAGTGATCATCTTGTTTCTTATTTTTGTCCTAATTGTGCCCTGAGCAATTTTATGACTGAATAAAAACAAATAAAATCATCATAAATTGAAAAATCGTCCTAAATAATCGTGATCTCAATTTCAGTCACAAAAATCGTGATTATTATTTTTGCCATAATCGAGCAGCCCTAGGAGCACCCGGAGAGAGAACCCACGCATACACAGGGAGAACATGCAAACTCCATGCAGAAAGATCCCAGGCCGGGAATCGAACCCAGGACCTTTTCGCCGCAAGGCAACAGCTTTAACCACTGCACCACTGCGCAGCCGTGCAAGAACATAAAACATTAAAATCAACTTGACAACGTAAAACAGCAGATTTTTAAATCAAATTTAAAATACCCTAAAAAATTTTGATGTAAGAAATAAGATAAAAAAGTCAAGTTAAAGGGTGAGCAGTTACAGTGCAGAAGGTACAGCATGAGACACATTCAAACTAGGGCTGGGCAACATGGCCTAAATTCAATATCACGATATATTGACGATTTCACCTTGATAACAATAAATGGATGATAACTACAGGTATGCGCAGGATCAAAAGTTGTCCACTAGATGGGGCTGTCACATGTATTGTTGAGTCACATTTTTTTATGACTCAAGGTGGTACAGCTTCTTAAAGGAACATCCTACACACATTTTTACATTTTTTAATCATCAAATTTATTGACATGGGGAAAATTATCTCGATAAGAGTCAGGAATTTCGATAACAATAATTTTTTTAATTATTGGCCAGCCCTAATTTAAAGGCAGATTTTTCTATTCTGATTTAAAAGTTTCTAGAGTTGGGGCACATTTGAAGTCACAAGGATCTGATTCCATCTGTGTGCAGGAGTAACTAAAAGCAGCTTCACCCTGTTTGGTTCTGACCCGGAGTTCTACCAGCTGACTGCTTCCTAAGGATCTCTGAGCCCTGCTGGGCATTGATACTGCAACGAGATCCAACATGTATTTTGGCCCCATGCCACTGAGTGATTTATAAACTAGCATTAGCACTTTGATATTGATTCTGTAGTTCACTGGTAACCAGTGTAGAGATTTAAGAACAGGAGTGATGTACTCGGGTTTCTTGGTTGTTGTTAAAAATCAATTTACAGAAAAACTATTTTTAATGATTATTTCTGATTATGATGGCTCACTTCTAATTTCTGAAACTGGCTCACCTTTTTCCAGCCAGCTGGATATGAACACATGAATGAGTTTCTCTAGGTCCTGTCTGGACATGAGACCTCTGAATTGTGTGATTTGAAGAGGATAAAACACTGATCTAGTTATAGCCTTAGTGTGACCAGTGAAGCTCAGGTCTGAATAAATTATGACACCAAGATTTCTAGCCTGTGTCTTTGTCTTTATTCTTCGGGGGTCAAGCTGAACAGTAACCTCCACCCTATCCTTCTTATTTCCAAAGACAATAACTTCAGTTTTATCTTTGTTTAACTGGAGGAAGTTTGACCACATTAACTAGCTTCAAACATCGTGAGAATATAATACAAACCCATATGTAGCCATGAACTCAGTTAATTTTCATTAAAACATTGATGTTTTAAGGGCCCAATTTGGAGTCTGATCTGGTTTACATTGTATTTTTATTTCTATCCGGTTATCCTGCATGATTAATGCCTCTTTTTCAAGGGAACTGCTCAAGATATCAAAGGTAAAAGATAAAAATCGACATAAAAAGATGAAAGCAAATAAGTCCAAATCCACATGCCACACACACACTAATCCAGAGTTATATTCCTCGGAAGCAAAAGGGTTCTGAAGTTCTGCATCAGGGTTCATAATCGGGTCAGCATCAGATCCTCAACGCTCAACTTCGTTTAGATTTTCTAATTATTACAGGAAACACTTCATTGATTTGATTGCATAAATTTTAGATTATGTGACTTTGTGGCTAACTCTTTTACACTTAATGATAATATTATATTAAACTGGCCTAAATAATCTCATAATAACCTTTTAGTGTTTAAATAACTAGACATTTAGATACGTTTGGTTCTGTTTTTGATGTAACTCATAATAAAACACTGAGCCATGAAGAGTCCACCAACAGCAGTCAGGCTCTGATGCTCAGCATCAGTGGGCTGGGACTGACCTTTATACTCTGGAGTGAACTCCTTCATCTCAGGAGGCAGAGACTCGTAGAAGCGCTGCTCTCTGCTGATCAGAGGCTTACACACTGTGTGGTCATCGTAACGCATCATGCTGGAGTGACCCCCCACCTGTGAGCACGAAAGGAGACACCAGAAATTCAGTGCAACAAAAACACAACTTACAAGCTCCTCATGTCCAGCTGCATTACAGATGTTTTAGTTTGTAACTATAGTCCTCACTTATTCGGGATTCATGCTACTTGCACCCACCTGGTGTATGAACGGCTCCAGAGAAACGCCCCCTGCTTGTGGTCGAAGTGAAGCCCCTCCCCCCACCCCAGCCCCCTGCAGCTTGCTGTCCATGTTGATGGTTTGAGGGAGGCACATGGCTCCAGGCGGACGTGCCGCGCTTCCTCCTGTAGATGAAATTCATCCATGAGGTGGACTGCTCTTTTACGTCTCTAGAGGGAATTAGTTTCCCTATGAGATCATTTAACATTACAAGTCGCTCAATATCTAAATTATATAAATATGTTAATTTTACATCTAGTTTTTGTCTTAATCTTAGTGGTTTTCGTAATTTTCAGAATCAAAATGTTGTACTGTTATTCCAGCATACTCCAGGCACATCTGCTAACATCTGGATTTTACTTTCAAAGGGAGCTGGAACCTGATCCTCCGACCCACTGGGTGTGTGTGGACATCCATATCCTAATCGGAGACGTTTATACTGGGAGGATGTTACAGAACCTCTTTCAGCACTAATAGTAAATACACCCCTAATGGTGACGTGTGAGGATTTACTGAGCTTGTTTTATATCAGGTGAGGGTGAGTTTTTAAACAAACAAACCCAAGGGTTTTGAAAGTTTAATATGAGATGTTTTATCCTGACATCTGAAATTCCCTCTGTGTTTTACATCATTTAGTGTTTTACATCATTTAGTTCAGATGATCAAACTTTGACTTTTCCAAAGAGCGGTGGGCTTTTTTGGTGTCGGCAGGCAAATATTTCTGGTTCAAAAAGGGCCACTCCACTGAAACTGCTCTGTTAGCAGTGACGGAATCCTTAAAAGAAGCTAGAGTGACTGCCAAATCCTCAGTGCTTATCCTGCTCGACTAATCAGCTGCATGGCTTCCTTTTGTCCACACTCTCTAGCATGGGCATCACAGAGAAAGCACACACCTGGTTTGAATCGTACCTCACAGGACGATCATTCAGTGTATCTTGGTTTGGACAATCCTCTACCGTGCACCATCTTGCCACAGGAGTCCCCCAGGGCTCTGTATTAGGACCTCTTCTCTTTGCCATATACACCACCTCACTGGGTGAGATCATTCGATCACATGGCTTCTCCTACCACTGCTATGCAGACGACACCCAGCTCTATCTGTCATTTCCACCGGACGACCACACCGTCTCTGCATGAATATCAAACTGTCTCTCTGACATACCAAAATGGATGAAATCCCACCATCTCCAACTCAACCTCTCTAAAACTGAACTACTTGTCTGTCATTCAATTCAATTCAATTTTATTTATATGGCGCCAAATCATGACAAGAGTCGTCTCAAGGCACTTCACATAATAAACATTCCAATTCAGGTCAGTTCATTAAGCCAATCAGAAAAAATGTTTCCTATATAAGGAACCCAGCAAATTGCATCAAGTCACTGACTTTACAGCAATCCTCATACTAAGCAAGCATAAAGCGACAGTGGAGAGGAAAACTCCCTTTTAACAGGAAGAAACCTCCAGAGGATCCTGGCTCAGTATAAGCAGCCATCCTCCACGACTCACTGGGGATCGAGAAGAAGGAACAGACACACACACACACACACACACGCACGTACGCACGCACGCACGCACACACACACACACACACGCGCACACACACACCAAGCAATGTGTCCATGGCCACACCGCGACTGCCCAGCAAATACTCCATTTGGCGAGAGATAAACCCCATTGTATTTATCCTAGTGAATCTATTGTTAAACGGGTAAACTAGCAGTAGCACATCCAACGTCAAGGAATCAAAAAGTTTTTATCAGGAGAGGGTCATCCCAGCAAAACCATCCATACAGCACAATATCTCAATCCAAAATGACTTCCTATCTCTGGCTCCTTCAAAGGCAGTTCGAAATCTGGGTGTTGTGAATGATGAACACTTGACCTTTAAAGATAATGTTGCCTCTATTGCTCGTTCATGCCGCTTTACGCTGTATAACATACGAAAGATCAGACCATACCTAACACAACATGCCAACCAGCTCCTGGTGCAATCTACTGTCATCCCCCCCTCAACTACTGCAATGCCCTTCTAACTGGTCTTCCAGGCAGTACTGTGAGACCTCTTCAAATGGTCCAGAATGCAGCGGTCTTCAATCAGCCAAAAAGAGCACACGTCACCCCTCTGTCCATTGAGCTCCACTGGCTACCGCTAGCAGCACGCATCAAATTCAAATTGCTAACACTAGCATACAAAGTCCGAGATGGTATGGCTCCCATCTACCTGAATCCTCTTGCAAAGGCTTACGTCTCGGCCCGGCCGCTCCAGTCATCACAGGATCGTTGGCTAGCAGTGCCTACACCACGCTCAGGACAATCCAGACTCTTCTCATGCATTGTTCCACAAATGTGGAATGACCTACCAAGCACTACCAGAACAGGGGCTTCCTTTTCAATTTTCAAGAAACTCCTGAAGACCCTGCTCTTCAGAGAGCATCTTCTTAACTAGCACCCTCCCTGCACCCGTCCCCCCTCTCTACTGTCCACTCCTTGTTCTCTTCTCTCCATGATTGATGTCAAGTTGTTGTTGTTATTGTTGTTGTTAGCCTCAAGGGCAGCATGCCGATTATCACTTGTAAGTCGCTTTGGACAAAAGCGTCTGCTAAATACATAAACATAATTCTTATGGATTTCAGAATAAAAATCTGAGCTTTGTCATCATCTAAGTGCTAATTTTCAGAAATAAGTGATGAACTTTTTACCCAGGTTGCTAAAGTTGACCTCAGTGGCTGTAAACTAAGTCATATTTCGTTATTTGCAGCCATGTCAACCTAACCTTATCGAGTAGTGCTCTTTGTTCTTACATTATAAGTTCCTGATTTAAAATCAGCTGTTCCTGATTTTAAACTGTACCTGGAAAGCCGAGTTGGGTTGTGGGTAATTATGAGTTGGTAAAATACAATTTGTTAAATAAAAGAAAATTAAATAAAAGTTAAATAAAGCCATTGTCTTTCATATTTTAATGATTTAATATTTATTTGTAATAAGATCATCTAAACCACAGGTTTCACACAATGATAACCATTTGACCACTGCCTGACTAAACCAAGTAGCTAGCAGAGATGTAAGATGGTGGCGGGGTCCTGGTCTTACCCTGGGCATGAGCTCTGGTGTGCAGTGATGGGGAGGGGGGAGCACAGGGCACCACAGGCTGCTGGGAGCGCACGCCGGCCCCAGGGGGAGGCGGCGCCAGACCGAAAAACCACCTCACAAAGCCTCCGATGAGAGCGGTCTGATCCACCGCCGGCAGTACAGAGGTCCAATGGTGGCGGGGGTTGACAAGCGGGGTCGGCAGGAGAAGCAGGGTGTCAGTCAGTCTGGGTCCCCGCTTCCTGTGAAATGAGGTAACACCATAATTTAGTGTTCAGAGATGAGCGCACTTCAACAATAAATTAAGTTCAGCTTTCATAAAATAAAGAAGCTAAAGCTGCAGCCGAAAATTGCTTCATTCAGTTTATTTATAAAGCATTTATAACAACGAGTCGTCTCAAGGTCCTTCACTATTATTATCATTATGCTAATTAGTTTAAAGTTTCCTATGGAAAGAAACCCAGCAGGTTGCATCGAGTCACTGACTTGTTGCGTCAGACTTTACAACGATCCTCATACTAAGCAAGCATATAGCGACAGTGGAGAGGAAAACTCCCTTTTAACAGGAATAACCTCCAACAGCACCTGGCTCCATAGGGATTTGTGATTCATGATCTACACATCATCGTCTGATCAGTCCTACATATTCAAACTTAATTTAGGAAACAAAACAAGTGTCATGCCTTTGTTAAAGATCCCTCCCCCAACAAACAGCTGCTTAAAACTGATAAAAGATCACAAGAAATCGACACAAGCATCGCTTTTAATCGCAAATGTAAATTAGAGCGAAGCCCAGCTCAATGACAATGACAAAACAACACAAATGATGGATGTATTCAAACAGTGGATGAAAACTATTAACTCTAGACTTTACTGAAATCACCACATCAGACGAAAAGCAACACAATTAATACAATTGTAATATCTTAATTTCATGCAGCTCTGATTCATACAAATTTAAGTTTTCCAACTAGCTGTAGTTTGTTTTACACCCTCTGCTGGCTCAGGATGACAAACACCTGGAGCACAAAACCATCCACAACCTGTTATGGAAAAACCCGACGAGTCAGTCAGCCAGTTCAGTGAGAACAGGACACCATCAGGTCATCGGTGTGATTGGGAGTGAAGGAAAAAACGGAAAATAAATCCTTTGGCGTGTCATCAAGGTTAAAAATGTTTTACCCATCATGTTTCAGAAACCAGCACTGGCAGAAATCTACCCACAAAGGAAATTCAGCATTGGACATTCTGATCTCCAGTCACGATCTGACCTTGAGTCAGCATGAGCCTCAGATGCAGGCTGTCTGGTCTCACACACTCACACACACACACACGCACGCACGCACGCACACACACACACACACACACGAGGCATAAACTGTGTTTCCCTTGAGCAAAGGATTCAAAGAGAAAGATAAATAGTAAACATCAGGTAACATCTGCTCTGGGATTCGTCAAATCTCTGAGAAGATGAAACAAAACCTCAATCCAGAACTTAAAAGTCCACCAGAGAGAAGTTTTAACTTGTGTATTAAAAATACGTCAAGATAACAGATTAACACAAATTTTATTTAAAAACATTTAATCACGTTTCAGTTTGCCTACTCTGAGCAGGCACCTCACAGCACGTTATGCTAACTGACAATATTCAAAACTTGAAAAATATGTTTGTGTCTAAAATCAGAATATTCCTTCTTATGCAGCAAATGACTATGTTAAATGGTTTATCTCTTCTCGCAAACTCTAAAAGACCAACAAGAAATTGTATTTTTTGCAGATTAGAAACTAATGAATTGGTGATGATTGAATGCATGTTTAATTTCATTGTCTTTCATTAATTGAATAAAAGAGTAAAGGTGGTATTAAAACCACGCTGGATGGACTAACTAGTTAATACTGAAGGATGAGTTTGTCTCGCTGGTTTGAGAGATTTGAATTTCTCTTGAGAAACAAGTACGCTGTTAAAGATAAAGAGCTGATCCACATCTTAACTTCAGCGAGACGCTTGCATATCCTGAATATTCATGAGTAAGACTTGTAATCCTGCAGTTTCACGCCATGCCACTCCGACCAACTTCTTTTTATAGAAGCAGCTGTTGATCACCGTTAGTCAACCCATGATCAGGATCACCTGGATGGTACCTACAGTACTATGAAGAAGCAAGGAAGAACCTGGCTTTTCAAATGCTGACTTTGCATTTTAGACTTGTTTACGTAACATCCAAGGAGCATTCGTTTATTTCAATTGACCTAAATTTAAGCTCCAGTATATTAACCCTTGAAACTGAAAAGAGGAAACAATGATCTCAGCACTTATCTAAGATTATTAAATTATAAGCAAATATGAATCTCTGAAGATGACCTCTGTCCAAGCAGGTAAAAGAAAAACACCTTGGTAGCAGTACTAGTCTAACACTTTCCTTTCATGGCACACCCCTTGGTGGTCCAATCCACATCCAAACAAACAGGCAGGGAAACAAGCAACTCTGTATGTAATCTGTCCCTATGTCTTTTAAGGTGTGTTCCATAACCTGAACAGTCAGCCAATCAGCTTATAGGATCTGTGTGAGCATATCTTACGTCATCAGGCATCACTGGGACAAAGCCGATAGCTCACCACAGCTCAACAGTGCTGGCGGACTGATTAGGCTGCTATTTCAAACTGACCACAATTTTGTTTGCCTGAATCCTCAAGTCCTTCATTAAGTCAGAGATGAGAAAGCCAATTATAGACTTCAGGGAATCTCTTAAGACAAGCCAATAGTTTTAAAACGTGTTGTTGAAACCGAAGGTTTTAACACTTCTTTTTATAAAGATAAACTTTATTCTTGATGATGATTGTAAAGAGATTTTTTTTATTTTCCACTTACATCTTTTTACTAAACATTTTAGTTGTTCGCTTATTAGAACAAAATCAAAAGTTCTGCAGCATGAAGGTTGCAGGTTCAACAGCCAGCTCAGCCTTACTGAAAGTTTGCATGCTCTCCCCATGCTCTCACATGGCTTTTCTCCTGTTTCCTCCCACAGAAAAAACATATGCATGTATGGTTAATCAGCAACTCTACGTCCCTAGCTCTGAGTGAGTGGTTGTTTGTCTCTAATATGTCTTTGTGATGGACCAGGGACCTGTCCTGGGTGTCCTGGCTGTCTCCCACCTCTCGCCCAGTTACTGCTGGAGTTAGATCCCTTTAGCTGCCAGAGACCCTCACAGGATGAAGAATCTCTAAATGATGGATGAATAAGTGAATTACCTCCGATGTGGAAATGGCTGCAGCAGAAAGAAATTCACTCAGGCACAAAAGTTTATTTAAACAACTTCTGCAAGTAGCCAAGAAAGTGTAAGTTTCATCCACATTGAGTCATGGGCATCATTCTGCACGGTTTCATCCATGCTACACAACACTACTGAAACTGCTGCAGCGATTACTTTCTATTTCTGTTAGGACTAACTCAGTGAAGTGGTTAGGTGAAGAGTCGTAGGTGTTCTCTGCTGTCTGGAACCACGCTGCATCTGACAAACTCAGAGGAACTTCTTTTTTTCCTTTAAATTTGACTCTGAGCAAAAATGAGGAGTGTGACATCAGCTTTCAAAAGTGACAAATACCAGAATGGAACACTGGAGACAGACTCGCCAAGATCGTGACAAAAGTTAAACAACCAAGACATTTACTACCGGTGTTTGAAGACCATTAAACTCTTATTATCAGTGTTTGTGCTGCTTTATTATCAGTTACTCACCTAAATCTAACAGGTTTCTACACTAACCTGATTCATTAATCACATGTGCTCACTGAATATTTTATTTAAGTAAACTTCATAAAAAGGTGCTTATAAACAAGAACTCTTGTTAAAATTGCATTAAAAGGATCTAATGCAATGGCTGCAGACTGAAAATTATGCTGATGACTAAAGTGTTTTGAAGGGGTAGTTCACTCATTTAATCAACACATTTGCAGTGGTCTTTGGTAGGACTGATTGCCTTGTAAGTTGTTCTTAGACGGGAAAAATATACCAGGGCACCATTTCTAGGAACTAGGAGTGAGCCACATCACAGTTGAGCTTCAGACGACAGACACCTCGCCTCTGATTGAATAACAATAACGTGACTCTACCATTGACCTGCAGCATAGATGTTTTATCTCCACAAATAACATAGGAGCCTGGAGGAGCTTCTGCCATGTGGTGGGTGGCTAATGCTAATGATGGCTTCTGCTAGTCTAGATGTTTTCTGCTGTTTCCCGGGTGCTAAACCAACAACAGCCTTCCCTGGCGTGAGTCAAGAGGGGTGAGTCCGTGAATGAAAACTAAAGTTGTCAACTGTGTTTTTTAAAAGGAGACTAGGCAGCTTTGGCTTGCTTTTATCACCCCCTAGTGTCTGTTTGTAGAACCAAAACCTATCTCCTCGCTGTGCCGTTGTCTTTTTAACACCTTAATCTAACAGCTAAAACGTCTCCCAGCCTTCCTTAGTGTCTACAGGAGTGATTCATCACTAAATTAAACAAATCAGCTGTGTTCATGATCTAAAACATGCAGGACATGTGCTAGAAGCAGACTGCAGCAGCAGTTATGTAAGCTCAATCTGTTCTAAGTCCAACAGACTGGACCAGCAACTGTGAAGTTGCAAGTGGAATATTTTGGCCAGAGGGGGGGCGATAGGGTCAGTAATCTTGTAAAGGGTAATTTTAGCACATACTGGCTCAAGAAAATTATTTAAAAATATGAAAAAGTTGCAAAATATCATTTTAATGGGGCGGGCCAGGGAAAGAGCTCCAGCACCTTGAGAGTATATATATCAAGGCTCTAAAGCTGTTTTTCACCCATGTGTCACACTTCACATGATCATGAAGGGAACAATCCATGAATTAGGAGATCATTTTGGGAGGCCGCTATGCCTAAAGCGAGGTGCTAACTGGAAAAGCTTCTGCAGCTCACACTTTTGACAATGGATTGTGAAAGAACAGAAAAAGCTAGAAATACGCTGATTGTTCCTGATGTAAGAAGTGAGTCTACTCTGTCCTTTGGTAGTTTTGGTGTTTGTTTACATGGTCATAGAGCACAATATCATCTGACTTTTCAAAAGACAATAAAAATGTTCAAAAACACCGGAAGTCAGGGGCTTTCTGTTCAGAAAACAGCTGGCGGTGAATGAGTTAAGTGACAGTTTGACGTAGATCTGACAGCCTTTTCTAATCCAAGAGTTTCACCGTCTATTTTTTATCAGAAGCTAATGCAGGAGATAGGTGTAGGAGACTATTTTCATGTTCAGCCTGCATGAAAAACTTAACGTGACCCATTACAATCAGAAATAATCATTAAAAACTAGGTTTTCGGTGAACCACACCTTCAACAAAATACCTGCAGATCTTTAAGAAAAATCCAAAGTGACAATAGTCGGAAACACTCTTATACAGAAAACTGAGCAGATTTTGCTATAGTAATTTAATTTTAATTGTCAAACGATCAACTTAAGATCAGGTGTAAGAAGAGTTTGAACCACTTTTTACAATTGTATGTTCAAAATGTGCTAAATAAAGTTATATTGAAAAAAAAAAAGTTTGAACCACTTTTACTTCCCTCATCATTGAAATTAGTAGAAAAACTGAGCCAAACAGCAAACAGGTGCATCTTGTGTGTGAAGTGGCCCTGTGGTGTGTGAGAGTAAAATAACAGTGGTGAATGCTTTGGGAGTTGACTCTGGGCTGCATAGTGCACACACTAACACTGGATGTGCACTCTCCTCCTCTTCCAGTGCAGCATCACAGACACTGCGGCTAACAGTGGCTAATACAGTAGCATTGATTTTAATAACTTTAGTGTGTAGGATGCAACTGTGCTGTAAGAAAATACAAGTGCTGAATGTAAACTTGGCACTGCAGGTATTAAAAAACCTAAATGACTCAGATCAGGGTGGAATAAAAAACAACCTTAATATGACATCCTATAATAACTCACTATTATAAATAAACAGAGAACCCACTTTACTGCTACAAGCCATTATTTTTAAAAACATAATCATAGTTTCTTTGCTCAGTAGTTTGTACTTTACTCTTGTTTATTATGGCTAAATGATGCTAAATAAGAGCTGGAGTCCCTTACAGCTGACACACACTATTATCCTGGGTATTAAATAAAAATCTTAACATATTTCCTGTAGAGGAGGGATATTTTGGTTTAACAGCAACATTTGATCAATTAGGTATTAACAGAAGTGAGAGAAACTGAGGATCAACTATTAATACATGGCACGCAAATGGCAAAAATATGCTTCAGAGGGACTTCAGAAAGTGTATTAAGGTTTTAGTAATATATCACACATCAATATGGGGGAAAGCACAACTAGAGCTGGAAAAAACAAACTCCAAAGAAAACCGTCACCAACACAGCTGCTGCCATGTCCCCTGACACTGCTGAACAGCTGCTGAGTGATATGCACAGAAAACCAGGAGAACAGTTTGTCCTGTTAACCTTTGCCTGGGTGAGAAGACAGATCACATCAGTCTAAACTCACATATAAACACATCTACCATCTGAGCTCCTTCAACACCACAACATGAAACTGTGGAGTTGCCACGACGACCACAACTCACCGCATGTTCGTCACTTGATGAGCCTGCCATGTTGATGAAGCACACTCACATCAAGTTTATGACTAAAACAGATTTTCAGACATTCTCATACTGGAAGTAAGCAACAAGCTGTTTGACACCAGCGACAACATAAATATTAGTAATGTTTTTATTTTAAACCTATTTAACACAATTAGAAAGCTTCTGCAAGCTAATGAAAGTAAACATGGTGTAGATAAATCAGTAAAAACAGTTAAAAGAAAACCTACAGCCAATGTGTCAAAACAGCATACGAGGCTGCAACTGTTGTGTGAAAAACCTAGTTTTCACATATTTAAAATGCAGATATTGTTCCTGCTGCTTATTTTGAGTCAACAGCTATACAACAATTATAACTCGTTTTTCTCTCTCTCTCTGGAAAGATTCAATCAAGTGGCCCAAAGTCAGGCAACCGATTTATCTGTTCACTGGGCTGGGAGCAGGAAAATCAACACTGACACATCCGCACCGCAGGAGGTGCATCAGACAATTCCCAAGGTATAAATGTTGGTATTTTGCCAACTTAGTAATACTAAGGGTTGGTTCATCCTCAAATAAGCATTTAGAGCTGAGTTTAAACGAGTTGTCAACCATGAGACCTCCTCTGACGTTTCTTCTGAAGAAATCCAGTAATCCAAAAAATACAATAAAATATAATAACTTTTAGTACTACCACGCACTGGATAAACGTGAAAATCAAAATTCAATTATGATTATTTTTGGACCACAAACATTCAGCATGATGATGGTGACTCCTGCACACAAATAACCATCACACAGTCAGCATAACACCCGGTGTATTTAAACAACCTGATGAGCCAAACATCAGTAAAGTGTACATGTTTACAGCATGCCATGAACGACCCAATAACACTAACAACCAGAAACTGATGGAAGGCAGTGTGGCTACAACAATCTCCGGTTAACCATATTTTCATTAGCTTCCATCAAGTGAAACTTTTGAACACATTCCTGATTAAACAAAACCAGTCCAGTTTCTACTGGAACCAACGTGTTCACCCGTGTCGCTGGTAACTGGTGCACATAAATACCACATTACACGTTTACAGACAGGTATCAGTTAGCTGTCGGACTGAGTAGCTTCTTGACCTTAGCTTGACAGCAATGCTAGAAAAATGAGTCGGCTGCATTATTTGTTGAAAAGCTTAAAAATAAAAACATCACCTCGTTTTGACATGAGCTAAATATTCCAAGTTCCCTGAGCGCCGCTCTTACTCACGAACTCGGTAGGAAAACACTGGCGATGAACAGACTCTACCAGTCGTTAAGTAGCTTTGCATGCTAACGCTAGCTGGCTAACATCACGGCTTGATTTTACGCAGTGTCTCCGGTTAAAATGCACCAAGCTGCTACAATAACAACACACCTTTAGGATAATCGAGTGGACGCTATGAGCCCTGGCGGAGGCCACAGTGGGTAGGCTTAAGAGATCAAAGAACTCATGGATGTCGGTCCCCGGTGCTCAAACTCATTAACGGCGGAGAAAAACATCCAAATTACAGTGAAGAAGCTAACGCAGACTGTTTGGATTTTACAGTTCATTAATGTGACTGCAGGGCTTTGGCGCCCCCTACAGTCAGATGCTGAGAATACCAGGTCTGGGACTGTAAACAATGAACATCTACATCAGTAGCTTTATTTCATTAAAATTCAGACTAGGTCAAAAAAATTATTTCATTACTCAAACATTATCATATTTACCCCACAGACTGGATTTCTGATCGTACACTATAGCGAGTTAGATAACACCAGATGCAGAATGAACCCCTAATGCCAAGAGGAAAAAAATGTTCCAGGTTTGATTTTATATAACAATGTTTATTATATAAATTATAAACATATGAATGGTATATAAGCTATCAGTATTGAAAACATTGTAAACTGTTATTGTTTCTATTTAAGTTCACAAAAGTAACCCAACATAAAGTATGAGCCAGCTTTTAGCCATACCAAGTTGGTACATTTGTGTTTAAGTTATAGACTGTACATACAAAAAGTAGAAAAACATGTAAAAAGTACAGTGTAAATTGGCAATAATCTTCATGTTAACGCGAATTCCGAGTGACCGTAAACGTGGCATGCTGAAATTTAAACAGCCAAACAGAGACTTTGATTGGTTATTTTTTACGTCAAGCACGATTAACCAATGAGAGATACTTTTATTGGTCGTGAACAACAAACGTACGCCACGGTTCAGAAAATACCGTTGGTGTGCTGCTTTTAACACTAAAATTATCAATGGATTGTTTATTTATTGCACGAGTTCGTAGATTTACGTATTGGCTCGTCACTGTTTATTTTCTGTCAGCATGAACCTCGGGTGAGTCTTTATGAATAGCTAGCTAAGCTAAATACAGCATGAGGGCTATCGTGGGCCAATGAAATGAACATTATTTTTGCCATCTCTGTGTATGTTTTTATAATTATAAACACAACTTTAGCTATAGAGCTTGTAAAATTTGCCATCTGCGTTACCAATTCATTTCTCGTCAGGAGAGATACTTGTAATTGTTAATTTTGACACATCAATAGCTGGGGGTCTTGTTTAAATTATTCAAGTTTGGACTTTTATAGGAAACCTGCAGCATCTCGTGGGTTAATTGGTATTTTTTATAAACAAGTGCCATTGGCTTGGATCCTGCAGAAAATATTTAATTAGCTGTTTTGTGCTCTAATAGTTGCTACTTTTTCTTAACAGAGATGGCCTGCTGTTTGAACTTGAAAATGGAAAACCCAAGTTGATTTTACTCAATCATGGTGAGACTTCAACGTATTTGACCCACTCTGTTGCTCTCTTTAATTTATAATTACACAATTCCATTAAAGCCATACGATTCCCACAGATTTTTCTTTGTTTTGTTGATGCAAATCTAGTTTAAAGTTTTACATTTAACTTGTTACAGATCAGTAAAAACTTTATTACATTATGATATAAATTATTTACTCTTTAAAATCTGATGATCCCAATAATTGTCAGTTATTGCAGTTTACTTTCAGAAATATTATTGAATTTGATCACATTTTCTTTTTTCTTGTCTTTGTTCACTGCAGGTTTTGAGAAAAATCCAGCAAAGGTAGGAATCATCTTTACAGGACAACCACTAGATTATACTGAGTCACAAGAAGAGCTATGCTGGTGTTTTTGTTGAAGTGTGTGTGTGATGTGCTTGTGATGTGTTTTCAGCAACTGTCCATCAAGCCTCGAACAGCACAGATCTTGAGCTTTAGACAGCCAGTTTGTGTGGAGGAGGTAGAAGGAGAAGAGCGTGCACCCCGTCAGGTTGCAAGGAGTCACAGGGAGGTTAAGTGCAAACCAGCAGGAGATGCTTCATCTTCCAATTCCAACACTGAAGGGAGGAACACTCTCCTGACTTCATCTAAGGGACCTCATAAAGACTGCAGCGTCAAAGCAAGACACAAAGTCAAAGATGGAGTAAGAACATGGTCTAACTTTATTTTGATATTTATTTTTGTAAAAATGGTTTTGGAAAAAATCAAATAATTTAAGATATGCTATTTATAAATGCAGAGTGGCTGTACTGAGGAATATCAGATTAAGATTATGTGTTAGTAAAAGAATGTCAGGTTTTTCCTGCTCATCACATTACTTTTTTGGTGTTTGTGTACTTGAGGTGAAGTCAAACAAACCCAAACTCAGTATTGGACCCCTGGGAGCCAATGGGAAAGCGGGACAGCCTCTGAACAGTGAGACTCAAGGGGACAGAAGTGCAGGCTTAAAGCATGCACTGGCCAGTGTAGATGAAGGGCTAAAGGACGGTGTGGTGTGTCTAACCAATGAAGAGCTGCAGCAGATCCTCAACGTCATCAAGATCCCCACCAGTGACCAACACGCACCAGAGGAGCAGGCGGTACAAGGTGGTGGCAGTAACGTTTGACCCTTATGAGACCTGCAGGATGCAGGCTACTAAAAATTACTAACTGTATGTTTTTGTTTCTAAGTGAGTCAAATAGACCCCAGATCTGACCCCCATGTGGCAGAAGAAGAAGGAAAAGACATAAAGGAGAGAGATAAAGGCGGGGTAACAGCATTAAAGAGTGAGGGTGGAGGAACTGATGCAGACAGAAGATCACAAGGAAAAGAAAACAAGTAAGAATTTTTTTCACCAGAGATTCTTCCTGATAGAAAAACAGATTTCTGTTGCCTGGAGTTAAAAACTAAAGGATGTTTTTAACCTAAGGGGTTTTTGTAAAAACTGACTGAACTTTACTGAGAATAAAATAATAAAATAAGTTTAACTTACAGACTACAAAAGTGATGAAAATAGTAAAAAAAAAAGTTCAGTGTAAAAACAGCTAAAAGTCTAAAACTTCAACTTGTGGTTCACTGAAAACCATTTGACTATTTCTGATTGTAATCAGTCACTCTAAGTTTTTCATGCAGGCTGAACATGAAAATAGTCTCCTACACCTATCTCCTCTGAGGAGACATGTCCAAATATCAGGAAATAAGACTCCAAATCTTGCCGTGTTAAGCACTCTTCTAATGTGGCATTCTTCTAGTTCCTGAAACAAAGAAATTTGAGCTTTTTTTCCCTGAGTATGACTTGCAAGGCGTTCATTTCTATTAAAAACCACTGCAAACATATTCATTAAACAAGTGTTCCACACCTTTAAATGCCAGATCGTAACAGCATAAACGTCTAAATCCTGTAACAGCTGATTTTCTTTTGGTTTTCAGCTCATCTAGATTTCTGTTCAGCTGGCTGGACGAGAGACAATCAGACGACAGAGCGACCATCAATGCCAGGAAGGCTCAGTGGAGAAGAGAGCTCGGTATGGACACACACCCGTTTGCTTTGCATTTGTCCCTTTCTCTGTGTTGATGTTTATTTATTCAGGTTATTTTTTTTAAGTTAACAAGGTTTTAAAACGGGCTGCACGGCGTCTGTTCAGCAGGGTAACAACGAACCACATGCAAACGTGCTTCATGATAACAACCGTGATGCTATTATTACTTGTAAGTTGCTTTGGACAAAAGTGGCTGCTAAAAACACAAACATAATGCAGCAAAATCTAAAAAAAAAAAACAGAACATCTTCTTAAAATGTGTTTTTTCTTTTATTATTGGTTTTACTTTGATTAACTTATCTCCACATTTTGTCTGCGAGCTGAGATAACTCAAAGTTTCTCCATTTTCATAAAAGCAACAACACTTAGTTTAAATGGTTCCAGTTGAGGAGATGAACGCTGTGATTTTTATTTGTTTCATGTGTTTAAAGACGAGCAGGTGGCGCTGAAGCAGCAGCAGCAGCAACATTCGGCCCCTGGCAGACTACAGGTACACTCATACACTCTTTTGTTTGTCATGATAAATAAAGCAGAAAGATGCACAGAGCCAAGCTCATTTTCCTTCACATTTGTCACATTTAATTTAGGAAAACAATACACACTAGTTTGAGTTTTTATCAGGGTTTAGATCACCTGTTTGTAGGTGTGAGTGGTTGTGAAACCGTCTGGGGAAAAGAATACAGGCAGAACAGTCAGGGTCTTTATGAGTTTGTGTTTTTTATCCATCCTTTTGTTCTCGTCCAATGATGAATGATTGATTTTAATGTGCAAAAGTTTATAAATTAACCGCTAAACCTATTTCTCACACCGACTTAACAAAAGCAGAATGGCACAGGATCAAACTGGATTAACTTTTCACATTTCTAATGTTTCTATTTAAACTGTTTGTGTGTTTTAGGCTGAGGAGTACGCGGAGAGCGTGTCATCAGTTCAGACGTGCTTCAGCCACAGAGAGCAACCTGCAGCCATCAGGTCCAGCCTCAGACTGGGGGTAAGCCCGGCCTACCTTTCTTATTTTAAAATGGTTCTTTTTACATTTTTACTTTTTGTAACAAAGGTAGAAAATAAAAGTAGTTTTAATGTTTAACGTCAGAACCGTTTCTCCTGCTGTCAAGCATCAGTCTGGCTCCTGTGATGTTCAAAATGTAAAGCTGCCTTTATTTATTTGTTGTGTTAAATTAATTGGGAAATGTAATATTTTTACACGGTCACTATTTTTATCATTATTATGACGTTTTTCTTTATATGGTTATTTTTTCTGTGCAGGAGGTCACTCCAATGGAGGAGGTGTTTAGTGTTGAGAGGAAACGGGAGCAGAGGAGACACTGGCTGGAAGAGCTGGATCATCAGAGAAAGGAGGTGGCTGAACGCAGAAGACGAGAAAAACTCCTGCAGAACCAGGTGTGTTAGAGACGTAACAAAAACCTTGCAGGGGGATTGTGGAGAGGCTGCAGCATGGTGTTTTCTGTGCAGACAGAAGATCACGAACGCTGGGCCGCGCATTTTGACTCTCTCCAAAAGAGGCCTCACATCCAGACTCCAGTTGCATCTGCGCCACCTCCAGGGCAGCTCAACGGTTCTGTGGGAGGAGACTGGGGGCCCACGTCCAGTTTATCTCTGGCCTGGGATGCCACGAGCAGCTGTGGAGCCGACAGCGTCGTCGGAGCCAGCCTGAACTCTACAAGTGGCTATCCGACCAGAACCCAGTAACTTATAAATCCCTTTTAATTAACTTTGGATATTTTTTTTCCCTTCAGTCATTTTCAAACTGGGGACCTCGTCTCATTTTCTGCTGTTTACAGATCCCACAGACTGGAGGTAAACAGTATTTGACTCTGGTTTTGTTTTTTCACCTCTACTTTGTTCAGCTACTTGAGGACCATGACCTCCCTACTGGATCCGGCTCAGATAGAGGAACGAGAGAGAAGGAGGCTCAAACAGCTGGAGCAGCAGGTAAGAGGATGCTGTAGCATTTCTTTAGCATCTCCTAACATTTACTTTATCACCTCCTTCAATGTTCTTACTTAGAGGGCAATCGAGGCCCAGATGGAGGAGCGCAGAAAGCAAAAGGAGCAAGAGGAGTTCAAGAGGAGACAAGAGGAGGAGGAGGAAGAGAGTAGGGTTGCTCTGGAGAGGGAGAAGCTGCGGAAACATTATGAGCTGGAAGTTCTGAAGAAGAAGCAGAAGGTCTGGGAGCATCGAGGGTCTAAAGAAGAACACAAACTTTTTCTTTGAGATTTTATTTTTCATGATGTGTGGAAAAATCCTGTTTCTTCAGGAAGTGGTGGTCCAACATCCAGAACAGCCAGAGAAAGACCAGAGAGACAGCAGACGGAATGAGACGCTGGAGTCCAGCGGTGAGATTTCAGATTCACAGACACAAACAGCTGAACCAAATTCTTCTTGTCTGGATGAAACACCATCACTAAAGTTGCCGCAGTTTGGTTTATTTGTGATAAATAAACAAAGTACGACAGTACAGTTTGTGTTTCTTGTTTTTCAGGTTTGCAGAAGATCAGTAGCTCTTCAGTCGGCTCCCACAAAGACACGGCCGTTCAGACGGGTGAGACCCATTTGTTATTGTTGGGTTATTTAAGAAACTACACTAAGTCCTAGACCAAAAATAAGCTGTATGTACAGTTTAATGTGGATTGAATGACAGATTTTATTTGTTTATTTGATCTGTTGCAGTTTAACTCCTTATGTTTTTGTTTGTTTTGTTCAAATTTACTCTGGAATATTTGTTATTTTGGCTCATGTCTGTTTAATAAGAGGGAGATGTTTAATAATATGCTGATAATAATAGAAACATTTGGGTACGTATAGTCCTGTGATACATAATCTTTTTTACAGGAACCTAAATGTATGATGTCATGTTGTTATGGGTGATGACTTCTTTTTATAAATTAAGAAATTTCACTTTGAGTAATTTTTGGACAATTTTAAAACCTTATTTTTGTCATTTATATGAATCATGTGTGTCTCTGCGGTCCGGCTGATCGTTAATGTTCTTAATAATTTTGCATAAATAATATTTTCTCATAACAAAGTTTCTCTTCTGTAGATGAGACTCCTCCTCTCGTCCCCGAAGCGGTGAAAGCTCAGACTCCTGACACCGTTGAGCACAACCACCCACCTCCTCCCTATCAGGCTGCTCCTCCTACAAACAGCAGGAGTCGTGGGGTGAAAAGCAGGAAGGAGAACATCTGTTTGCCAACAAAAGGAGACCCATATGAGGCGTTTGCCAGGACGGAGAGGAGCCGTAGAGACAAGAAGAGGCCGGAGTGGAACACACACAGGTCTGAACACAACATTTAAACCACTTATGAAAATACAAGAACTCTGCTTTCAGCAGTTAACATGGCTGTGACGATACCAGGTAACATTTTATATTCATTTATTTTTTTGTTGGTCCTGCAGGCCTAGCTGCCGCTATGTCCCAGCCTCGGAGCGTTACCCGGTTGCTTTGCAGAAGAACAGACAGGAGAACCGATTGAGGAGGCAAGCTGAGCTTCTCGCTCTGCAGGAAAGGACCTACATGGTCAGAACTGAACCACTTCCTCCTCAGCACCAGGAGCCTCGTCTCGGCCTCAACACCCAGCAAACAAACACCGGTTCCACCAGGAAGGTAAACAATAAACCTCAGTGAATTCTAAAAGCCTGTTCTGGTCCTGATGGTTTTATCTGCATCACAGTTTGGTTTGTGTTCCTGCAGCTGTGTGGATGTGCATTAATGATTCTTCATGTTTCAGATGGAAACCAGCTCCAGAGGAAAGAACAACCCAACAACCATCAGCTCTGACCAGTGAGCAGCTCTGTTGATTCAGGGTTTCAATCAGAAAATACTAGAAAATACTTTGAAACACTGTAGAAGGCTAGATGTTCCCATGTGTGACCGTCTGAGCTTTCTGCTGCTTTTCACTTTTTCACACATTAATCGTTTGTCTGAGGTTTCTGCTCCAGTCTGCCTCATGTTAAGTTTGCTGTCAGCAAGTGAGACGCACAGGTGTGTGGTTACCTTAGCAATTAACGAACCACTGGGGTGTTACCATGGTTAGCCTAATGACCTACTGGCTACAACATTAACATTTCTTTTGATCATTCATTTGAACGGTTTGAACGCCAAAACGTTGAGATTTTTGATCCAGATCATCACAAAGTTGTAATTTCTGTTGGCGTTTAGAAATGTTGTTGTTTTAGTGTTATTCTCTGGTCCTCCAGGGGGCGCTATAGTCCAGTAACTGCAGTTCAGAATCAGCAGGATTCTACTACTCCTCCGGTTCTGGAGTTCATTCCTTACATTCGGACTGATGAAGTCTTCCACCTGGACCCACTGGAGACCGCTGACACACCCCCACCCCAAGCACACTCAGGTCAGACACAACAGAACTTTTAGTCGTACAGACACACCTCCACAAACCCACACACCCTCAAGCCAGCTGCTAACTTTCTTCAGAAGGGAACTAATTAACCTCTTTTCTCCTGGACAGGAGCTCCTCCTGAATGTTCAGCATCTCCTCCTGCTCCTTCACATGGAGACCCGCAGCTCTGCCCAGAGCTGCTATGTAACACACACACACACCGTCAGCAGGAGATCCTGCGAGGCCTGGCTCAGCTTCGGCAGGTAAAACACACACACCATCCAACTGAGGGGATTTTAATTTACTGATGCTTACAGGAGTCTCCCAGCAGCTGGATAAAGGTTCATATAGTGTTTATCACCAGAATACAGCTCAGTTGACTAACGTGCCCGTGTCAGGCTCTCATGTGTTTGTTGTTTTAGGGTTTATTACAGAAGAAGAAGGACCTGGAGACTGATCTAAATCCTCTCTGGAATCACCGTGACGAGCTGCGGGTGCCCTCAACAGCACATCCCACGTGACCTTCAACGAACAGCAGCGTGCCCTGTGCACACGCGGTTCCATGATCGTGTGTTCCTGGAGAGTGAGGAGCTGATAGGAAACAACGATATTCAGTCATCCGATACTATGGAGAGACCCTCAGTGTGTCAAAACAGAAGGATGAGAAGTTCCAGACGGCTGAATCTGAATGTTACAAATCATTGGGTCAGTCCATGAAGATCTGACGTAGAGAGGTTTTATGAGTTTTACACATAAAAATGTTTTTTAAAGTGGTAAAAACCCAAATCACTCTTCCTCCTCCTCCTCCTCTGTGATACATCTACAGCCATAGCCACACCAACTCCACCCAACAACACTTCGTTAGAAATGATTTAACTGGACTAGTCACCTGTGATTTGATCATCTGTGCTGCTCCTCACTCTCCTGAAGTAGAATGGATTTCGTTCTCATTTATTTAACAAAGGCAGGACTTTAAAATGATTCTTCCTCAGCAGGGACTCTCCAGACTTTCAGAATGAAGAAATTCTACCTCACTTAACACAGCAGCTCCAGGCACACCACCAAATCAGGCAGAACCACTTTCATGTGAGGAATAATTTTATAAAATGTGTATAAAATGTTCAGATTTGAATTAAATGTTCTTTTTCTGTCTCCTGCTGGCAGATGTTTGTATTTCTTTCCAGCACTAATTGTTTTGTTTTTATTTATGGTGACTAATAAACAATCTCTAATCCACTGTGTAGATATTATTTTGAACTAACATTCTGACATATTCAGAACGTTTACAACTCTTTAGTGAAGGCGAGTTTTGCATAACTGCTAAATGAAATCAGCTGATTCTGTCAGGCTTCCTTTGCCAACGCTCACTCTGAATAATCCAAACACAACAGGCACATCATCACTCCTCCAGCTTCACCCATCAGGAAGTTCCTGCTGAATGTGAGGCTGAACCAGAATCTGGAGTGCTGGGGAATAAATGAACTCCATTCCCTAAAGGGAGGTCTCATCTTCATCTCTTTAGCTACCCAAGGGCAGGAAACATGGAAAACATTTAAATGAAACCTGCTGAACCTGTGAATGGAGAAAAGTTCTACTCCACATCAGGATTTTCAGCAAACCTTTACTTAGATCTATACCTAACATCTGTACACGGTGGTCTCAGCAAACAGGTCCGATGCATTCAAAGTTGAAAATTTGTAACAAAGAATAAACCTTTTCTAATTTTGTGTGTGTGAACAGATGTTTCTGCCTTCATACTAGGGCTAAGTAGCCTGGCCTGCCACACTCCCCCTCTGTTTAATTCTGCACAGAGAGGATGAGTCTGGCAGGCCAGGCTAAGGTGTGTTCCTGTTAGGAAACCAGACCGAAAATTCCCCATAAATACCATAATGATTTAAGACTTCAAAATAATCAAGATCAGAATCAAAATATCAGCATCTAATACACTTATCTGAACTTGATAACCCTGCTCCTCTAAAGACCTCCAGATATATTTCTGAGTTTGAACCTCTAATTAAACTAAATAAATAAAAAAATCAAAGTTTCTGTTATTTTTTAAGTTTAATACAAAACATGTGATGTAAAAATACACAAAACAAAAAACATAAAAAGGTTTTAAGTTTAAAACTGTTCATCACAAAGTTTCTTTCAACATACAACCGAACAAAACAGCTCCCAGTACCACAAACGCAACAGTCGGCACCGGGGAGAACTTTTTACACTTGTCCACTGGAAGGTGTTATTTTTGAGTTGTTTTTTTTTCCCAAGTTCCTTTAAAAAAAACTCTATTTTACAGGGTTAGGGCATTTATTTACAAATGAGCAGCTGATGTTTCCATCAGTGTCTGGAACAAAAAAACAAAACAAAAAAACTTCCCCTCGTTTTCCAGGAGGATGAGCTCCAGATCTAGCTGGATCCTGATCTCATTAGTCCAGTGACCCTTCAGCCAGGAGGTTGTGTCTCAAGGTCAGGGCTAAAATGCCAATGTTCAACCAGACACCAGCACTCCCATTTCACAACAGCTGGATCAGGATCATCACGCTGTCCCAGATATCAAACACAAAAGGTTTTCCCCTCACCTGCAATCATCAATCAATTAAATGCCAAATGTTCACTGAAAGGTTCATTTTTTTCTGGGATATTTTGTGGCCTTTCTTTAGTATTTCTGATGCTAAAGTGAGAGTTTGGGGTCAACAGAACACACTGTTACAGGTTTTATTATGGAGTTTTCTGTAAGATTAAAATAAGAGATTAGTCAAAATCTAAATAAAACCCAATTAAAAAAATATTAAGTTTTTTTCCTCTGAATGCCCTTGTTGGTTTAGTTTTGTGATTCTGAACAGAGAAGTAACAGCAGCATGTTTAGCTGTTTGGATCAGAACCAACGTGTTTAAAAAAAAAAGTTTTAACCTGAAGTTCTGCAGCTGCCTGAAGCAGATTTTTCTAACGAGACATGTTCAAATCATATTCATGGTGTCAATTTGTATAACAACTTTTAATGAGCGCTTCTTTTAGATCTGAATTCCTTAATGGATTACTTTTAATACCGACTGAAACTTTGGGTTAATTGAGATTGCGGAATGTTCTAGATCAGTGACTGAACAGGTGACAGAGAAAACCAGTTTCTTACATCCTGTTAAAAACCTCCTCCTGGCCGAGCCCCTCTGTACACATGAGCGGCCGGACCACCGGGTTTGTAGTACTCTTTCAAGAAGTCCACGCCAGTCTGCTGGAAGCCCCAGACCAGAGGGGTCCCTGTAGGAGTCAAAACTTGGGGCCTGAGATGTGCGGGCACCACAAAGGACCCAATTCCTCCCAGAGGATGTAGCTGCCTCAATAAAGGACCCGAATGGAATGGCTGGCTCTGGAACGGAGCCATGGATGACTGCTGGACAGGAACCACCATCTGAGTCTGACGTGTTGATGGGTTGGGCAGCTGCAAAGACGGCTGTGGGTGCTGCTTCTTCAGCGCCGGTTTAAACTCTCGAGCGGTCAACACAGGGATCTTTTTTTCTGTGGTGAAACAAGCTGTGCTGCTACTCCTTGGGTTCACTCCAGCTTTCAGTGGCTGGTTCTGGATCAGCTGTGCGTCCCTGCAGGAGAGAAAACATGAAGACCTTCAGCTGACACATGCAGGAAAAAAAAATCCTTTAACTGAGAGGATAGTTGTGCCAACAAGTTAACACACCCTGAGGATTTCTGGCCATTTCTCAAAGAAAATGAAAGAAAACACAAAAACATGTTTTTCACTTATAGTCAGTGATGTTGGCAAAAAGCCTCCAGTTCCTGTAAATTCAATGTCCATCCGTCATGAAAAGCATGTTTGAGTTCTTCCAGTGGTTCAATGATATTGAGGTCAGGAGACTAAGATGGTCACTCCACAACCATCACTTTATTCTGCTGGAGTCAGTGGCAGGTCCATTTGGCCTTGTGTTTTGGATCAGTCTTGTAGGAACATCCAAGTGCGACCCACGCACAGCTTTTGAGCTGATGAGCGCAAATTCTCCTCCAGTATTTTTTGATAAGCTGCCGGATTCATCTTGCCATCAATCCTGACCAGGTTTCCAGCACCTTGGAAACTCACACATCCTCAAAACATCAGCCAACCACCTCCATATTCCACAGTAGGAATGGTGTACTCCTATGTAATGGAAAATAGTGGAGTAATGTGGGCTAAATAAATAGCTTTAAAAGCTATTTATTTCTATTCTCATTACTTGTGACCAATAGCTGTAATACTCTATTACTTATGGAATATCACCTTGCTTGGTCTTAGGATGATTAATTAGAAGGTTCTAGGATTCTTTTAATTATTAAGGGATCGTTCACACTTCGTTTATGATTCAAGAACCAGTCAGTGTTTGCAAACAAATAAGAATTTATTTTACAAACAATTAAGACTTGACAAATGGTTTAAACTACTATCCTGTGAGTGGATGGAACTAAAAGATGGGTGTCTGAAAACAATATGTGAATATGAGATGATGAATCAGAATCTCCGTATCTTCAGGGAGGTGTGTTCTGGATAAAAGAATTTGGTTTGCAGATAAGCTATAAACTGTTATTTATCAAACTGCATAAAGACGCTATCTGTGTGTCTACATTACCGTAGAGGCACCCTCTTGGTGGATCCAAAAGTAAGAGTGGTCGGATGACCGCTGGCACCGGAGGGCTGTAGAGTACTGAGGTGGCGTCCTTTCAGTCCTAGAGATGTGTCTCAGGTCACAACAGATGGATGGAACCACGCGTCTTAAAATAAATCTGAAGGAGTTTTGCAAAATAATCTTTGTTCTGCAGGAAAACTATCTTGTTGTTCTTCATCTTCGCAGGTGCAAAAAGCTTTAAGGTTTTGAAAGCGTGTCAAAAATCTTTCTGAGCTTGAGATCTGCTAAGAGATGGCCAGTCTCCAGCTTTCTCTCTCGACTGACGAGAAAGCAGAGCGGCTGGTTTATATACCCGCCCTCATCTATTACCAAACTTACCAAGAATCTCAGAAACTCATGCTCTGAGACGCAGTGTCTCTGAGTCTAGGGACAAGGTTAGTTATGTGTCATGCGTTCTTAATTTTAACCTTACTTCTTGTCTGGTGTAATGACCTCATCCTGTAAACATTACTGTTGTGATTATTAGCCATCAAATAATTTGTAAGCTTTGCTTACTCTTTGGATTTATCAATAAAATTCGTAAATATGGAAATATTTACCCATTTATTACGTAATTAGGATATCCGTGGATATGCCTTGGGGCACCACCCCTCTTATAGGGGAAAATGAATCCAAAACCTCTTATCAATCTGTCTGAAGTTTGTAAAATGCGTTTACCGAGCAGCAGTCATAATTCTAAACCACACAAACAAATCACCCGAGACAAAACCTAATTGGCAATAACATTTATTAACTTATTTGATCACTTCAGCTCCTCCCAAAGCGTTTAGCCAATCAACATCAACCAACTTATTTTATCAAACGAATAACAAGCAATGAAACAATGAGATGATAATGTGACGTGATAATCTAATCTGATAGGTGGAGTAACATGATGTAATTCGATAGTGATAGGTTGGTTACCCTAAATGGAGGGAGTTTTGGAAAAACCAAAATGGCTGATCCTTCGCTTGGCTGAACAAAGAACCGCGTGGGTGTGTGCGTGTGGAATGTGTGTGTGGGATATAGCTTGTCTTTCTAAACCATGAAAACCTGTGTGTGTATGTGTGTGTGTGTGTGTGTGTGTGTGTTTTAGCTTGTCTTCTCAAATACAGACAGTCAGTGGCTTAACATTCACAGCAACTTAATCAAACACTTCACTTCACCAAGCTCAAGGAAAAACAACAAGTCAGTTATAAAGGCAAGTTGAATATCAAAACAGTCTGTCTGCCTGGCCACAGCATGAACAAACTTCGATATTAAACAATAACAAAAAGGATCTTACTTTGACGGTCCGATGGCGTTTTTGGTACGGAAGAAAGAGAAACCGTCTGTTAATTTGAAGCGGTCACGCGGTCGACCGCTTCTTTTGGTTATAAGAGAATCGAGAGAAAAAGAGAGAGAGGAAAAAAAGAAAAATCTTGCATGAGCGAACCCCAAGGCGTCCCTTTTGTGGTCGCGCTGAGCAGATCAGATGTTGTTTCCGTTGCTTCCAGCAGCTTCACGCATACGCGTCCGGAGCGGTAGCAAAATGAGTGTCTCTTCACACCAGTTGAACCCTGGACAAAAGAGGAAATTTCTCTCCGCGCTTTGGCTCTTATAGTTCGGCTATCCAGCGGGCGGAACCTGTGTAGGTTCTGGGGTTCGGCGTCGCTTTGGTGACGTCATCAAGCTGCTGCCGGCTGCAGAGGATCATGGGAGAAGTCCCTGCTGGCGCTGATTTTTATTGTCTGCTTCAGGGCGCAGATTACAGTTTTTTGGAGAAAATACTGCACAGTAATTTTCTCATGAGGGCAGAACCTCAACATTCCCTCTTTTGGTTTCGGGGATCGCGCCAGAGCTTGATCGTCGGAAGCACGGATGGGTTTGTCCCTCAGGAACGTTGATCGCCTTGGTCACCTTTGGTCTTTGTCTTGGTCTTGGATCCTGGTCAGGCAAAAGAACAAAAGGGGATAGGAAACGGGATAGTCCCCACGCGCATAACGAGGAGGAGCCACCCACGCAGGTGGTACGCACATTCTACCAGGGGTGTCGTCGTCCATGCGAGGTAGCAGTATGGAAGGAGGGAGGCCGGCGGGCGGTTGACTCCATGAGGGGACAAAAGGGGCGAAGATCAGGCAGTCCACAGTCCATGGGCTTAACAGGGGCACCCGTGAGGGGATAAAGGGGCATATCACCACCGGCCATATAGTTCAGTTTCTGGGGCACGCGATCCCGGACAAGCAGTCCATGTACGAGGGTCCATAGTTCGCAAACGCGCATTGGCCTATGTGGTCCCAAGATCCCACACTTTTTGGTCCAAAGGGTGGATCAGGACAGTCTTTGGGCTAAAACAAGGACCATGAAACAAGAGGAACTAAATTGTGCTAGGCGGCTGACAGATTCACTGACAGACTGAGCTGGGCCGGCTCATAACCACTAGCTAAATGTTACCAAGTAAGAAACAAAAATATAGGGACCCACCCCAAAAAAAACATATAACATCCAAGAAATTTCATAGCAACCTTGAGTTATCATAAAAGACATTCATAGGTAATACATTCAGAGTGTAGCTTATAAAGAATATGGCATAATGCAAAACTTAGATAAAAGTAGAGGTAGAATAAAGCTTAAACTACTTATAGGGTTACAAAATAACAAAGAAAATGTTGCTCACCCCCTTTAGACCGATGTGGTACACTCACGCTTGGTCTCTCTCCGAACGCGGTCGCGAGGCACACCGTAAGTGAGCAGGTGCATCTTATCCTGGAGTTTATTAACACGCCTGTAGGCGGAATAAGCTATCACGGCCGTGATGAGCCATCCCAGCCCCAGGGCGACCAATGTGCAGATTAAAGTGGTATAATCTGTGACTATATAGCGTTTTGGGTATTGATTCATGGGCGTTAGAGTAAGTTCATGTGGGGTTTGTGTGAACTTAACAAGTTTGGTTCCTTCAGTCAGCAGTTGTTGGTCAATTTCTAAATCAATGGTAAAGTTATAACCCTGGAATGCGTCCATGATCTCAATCTCTGAGTCATACTGTTCGAGGTTGAGATGGTGGAGTGCCAGGTTGCCCAAGTGTACAATTGCACCTGGCGGAACTGAGAGGAAAATGGTTTGGTTCGGCACTTGTAACCCAGTGGCAACGTTATGCTGGTCATAAGTTACAAGGGCCGAGTCTGCTGGGGTGCTAATAAGCCATCTGTCACCTGCACGTTCCACTCTAGTATCCATTTTCACATCTTTTAATGTAACAGTTGCTTGGCAATTCTGCAGGGGCGCGTCGCTCCTGAGGCCACACTGATAATTGGCAACGTCCCAGACAAATGGGTTACCAGGACACACCCAGGGGATATCCTTGGTCTATGTGCATAGATCTAAGTTAGGAGTTAGAGTTTGTTATCATTATCTTGGTAAGCTAGGAAGCTCGGAGTTCTAAGGAGGAAATGCTTACCGTCTTTCCAAAAACCAACGTTTAGCATAGACTTAAGCCTATAGATGTGAGGTGTCTCAATTATGGGGACATTTAATAGGAAACCAAGTTCTAATTTCTCTGCATCAACGTGAATGGGAATTGCACTGCCTAGGCTGTACGCTAGGTGGATTTGTGAAGTGTGTACAGTAGAGGGAGTAGCAGCTGTCAAAATATCTTTGAGCAGGTCCAGTGGTACCAAGTATGTGGGAATGCGACCTTCCACCAAGCTGTCCAGAGTGGAACTTACTTCCCTGAGCAGGTCCTGCATCAAATCTCTCACCACTCGTGTGTACACAATATCATGATGTATGGTTTCAGACAAAGTCTTGATTGCACGTAGAGATTCATTAATCAGAGCAGAGTATATGTTGACAGTTACAAGAGTACCCTGTAAGGTTTTAGTAAGTACATCCTGTTTACGGTCTAGGAGGAGGAGTTTCCTTTGGATCGCTGGCATCTCGTCCTGGAGTTCCGCAATGTGTGATTGGACAGTCTTAATACTAATTGTGTTGGCCGCCAAAAGTCCTATTGAAAAGAGGGAACCCACCGCGATGAGTCCACCCAGAAACCTTCTTGGGCGGTTATTTCCGAGGTCGTCCTCGGTGACTATGAATTTTTGAAGTTGTGCCAACATGTAAGTAGTGGTGCGCTTGGCATGTTGAACAGTACCAATAATGGATTTGTGAGGAGGGGGAGCCGGTATCAAGTGCTTGTGATAGACGTCCCACGGGTCCAAACGGACAACGATACGTTGCGTATGTATGCGGCAGTGTGTGATCAACAATCCGGGGGTGTCCTGGAGGACCATCCCGGTTGGTGGTCCCGGTTGAATGATAGCTGATGGAGTTGCTAACGTTGATCCAAAGAGGATGCGGAAGATCCAGAGTAACTCCATCCTGTAATGGAGAGACTCGTGGTTAGTGAAAGGGACGGCCGGGGGGGGGGGGGGGGGGGGGGGGGGCGCTTGTTCTTTGTCGGTTAGTACACGTTAGTGGGTTAGACATGCACCCCCCCCCCCCCTTTCCCATTTCCATGCGTAGAACTATGTGGAGGCTACGTCTACCTCCGGCGGGGAGTATGGTCTCTGTACCCACGGGGAGGGTTTGACGTAGGGTTTGATTTGGTTCGCATGCACCCATTTGTAGACAGGCTCCTGCCTTGCTTTGGTGATGCGTAACCTGTATGCAACTGGAGAGAGTTTTGCCACAATTTCAAATGGTCCCAACCAGAGGGGCAGAAACTTCTTAGCTTTGCCTGCCGGTTGGGCGAACCGGTTGTCTTTTGGTCGTAGTAGGCTTTAGCGCCTTCTACATTGGTCTCCAGTTCCTTCTGAGCGTGTGCAAACGTAGCTCTGAGGTGTGTTTTTAAATCTGCCACATATGAGCGGTATAGGCAGTGGCAACGCTGACATCTTCTGGGTGATACAGGACGTGCAGTGGTATGGTCATAGGTCTGCCGGTCATCATCTCAAAGGGCGTAACCCCCGTGGATCGCTGGGGAGTGGACTGTATGGCCATCAGGATCAGAGGGAGCTTAACGTCCCAGTCCTTCCCGGTGGTGCAGACGTACTTTTTGAGCATGGAGACGACCGTGTGGTTCATCCGTTCGACCTGTCCGGATGACTGTGGGCGATAGGGGAGGTGGAATTTCACTTCCACTCCCAGAAGTTCAAACAGGGACGTCATTACACTGTATGTGAAATGGGTTCCTCGGTCAGAGTCGATGCAGAGTGGAAGTCCCCATCGACTGAAAACGTGATTAATCAGCAGTACAGCGGTTGTGACGGTTGTGTCGTTTGGCGCTGGAAGGCACTCCACCCACTTTGTGAAACTGCAAGTTATAGTTAGCATATATTTGTTTCCTCTTGCCGATTTGGGAACCGGTCCAACCCAGTAGTCGATCTGCAGGTGGGACCAAGGGATGGTTATTCCCCTGCGTTGCAGTGGTGCTCTAGCGAGCGGCTGGGAGGGTTGAAACTGGGCACAGATGAGGCAACCTTGGACATAGCTGTGTATGTCCTTGGACATCGACGGCCAATATGCTACTTCTGTCAGTGACGCGAGGGTAGCTTTTGCTCTGCGGTGACCTCCAATAGGAGTGTCGTGGGCGTAGGCAAGCATTATTCCCCTGTGGTTGATTGGAACGACCCAGCACGGCATGCTGTGGTTGTTGCGCATGTAAACTAACAAAACGTTTTGTAGTTTCAGGTGCATGAGCTGACGATGCAGGTTTACCAAATCTTGGCTTTCGCCAGTAGGTGGTGACGGTTGTTCAGACATTGAGCCCTTGTGGAGAAGCTTGCGGATAAGCTTCAGGTCAGGATCTTGTTCCTGCATGGTGACTAGGTCCACGTCCTGTGGTTTTCTGCCTAGAAACAAGGGTCCCCCAACGTTCTGAGGTTCGTCTGCCTGTTTAGCATGGCGACGAGTAATCGCGCAGACCTCGTGGACGGCCTTGGGTGGAAGCCACTTGTCTTTGAATTCCCAGCAGGTTCCCTGGTCAGCACCGAGCTTAGCAAGGCGGTCAGCTTCGTCATTATCATCTTTATCCGGACCTAGGGTCCTGGAGTGACCTTTGACCTTTTTCCAGTAGACCATTATGCCTTTCTCGGTGGTGAGCAGATCACACGCTAGGAATAACTCCGAGTGTTTCACGTCTTTGTTCCTGGCGTTTTTCATGTGGTTCTCCTTCCAAATGGGGAATTGAGAAATGAAGCTGTGTCTAGCGTAATTTGAATCCGAGCAAAGGACGATTTGAGTGATGTCCAAGGCTGTCGCCTGCTGGAGGGTTATCAACACTGCAGCGATTTCGGCGTACTGACTAGACTTTCGGCCCAACCAGTAGTGATTTGGTTGCGTGGTGTCACAGTCCACCCAAACGACTCCAACCCCAGCACGGAGCTGGCCTTCGTGAAGGTAGGCACATCCATCAGTGTAGACTTTTGGAAGCTCTTGAAAAATATTCTCATCAAAGTAGCGATGATTGGATGCAGTTGGGTAGAAAGCGGCAGGTGCATCCAGGGGGCCCATGACGGAGCCAGAGTCACAGTGCTGGCAGCCTGTTAGCCCTTGTCCTAGCGCTAGCTTGGTGTTCTGACCATACTTGACCTCAATGTCGTATCCTTGGAGCACCATCATCCACGTCGCAATGCGGCTGTTTGACACTCTTCCTTCACGCAGTCGCTGGCTATTTAGGAAGGTGACGGGCTGATGACACGTTTCAATGATCACTTTCTGTCCTCCTATGTAACTACAAAAGTGTTCGACTGCCCAGACTGTAGAGAGGAGAGCTCTCTCGCAGTCTGATAACTGGAGTTCCACCTTGCTCAGAGGCTTGCTGGCGTATGCCACGACTCTCATATCCTGATCGTGCCTCTGCTTCAAGGCAGCGCTCAGGCAGTGAGAGGAGAAAGTAGCCTCTATGTGGAACTCTTTATCCTTGTCTGGATAAGCCAGACAGGGTGCGGACACCAACTTCTGTTTTAGGAACTGGAAGGAGAATTCTTGGGGTCTGTCCCACACGAACGGTGTGTAGTTCCGAAGCAGTTCAGTGAGGGGCCTCGCTATTTCAGCGTACTCCTCAATGAACTGCCTGGAGTAGTTGCAGACTCCGAGGAAGCTCCTGAGTTCAGTCAGATTAGCTGGGACTTTGATGTCCTGAATGGCCCTAATGCGTCTCGCTTGGGGCTCGACTCCATTAGGGCCCACCAGCAGTCCAACATACTCCACTTTGGTTCTACACCACTGTCCTTTGAGAAGTGCCAATTTAGCTCCGGCGGCAGCGAGTTGCTGCAGCACATGGCGGAGCTCGGCCAGGTGCTCCTCGAAGGTTTGACTCCTCAAGATGTCGTCGACATATATGAGGTTCCCTCTGGAAGCAGCATCTCACATGGCTTTGTGGAGGAAAATGTTGAACTCAGCAGGTGAGTTAGAGTAGCCAAAGGGGCAGCGGTTCCAAGTATATTGGCGATTTCCAAAGGAGAAAGCCAGCTTATACTGGTCCGCCGGCTCAACCTTCATGGTCCAGAAACCGTTGGCTACGTCAACCGTAGAGAAGAAACGAGCACCTCTGACTCTGGCTAGCTCCTGATCTAAATGGATCATAGGCCACCTCGAGAGAGGTACCTGTTTGTTCAGTGGACGATAGTCTATGGTGAGATGCCATTTCCCGGTCAGTTTCAGAACCGGCCAGATAGGAGAGTTGTAAGTGGAGTTACAGTCTTGGATTATGTTTTTCTCCTTCAGCTGATCGAGGATCTCCTGGATCGACTCATAAGCAGCGAGGGGAATCTTGTACTGGCGTACAAAGGTAGGAGGGGCATTCGGATTCGTTGAGATACGAACCGTGTGCAGGTCTGTGAGTCCACAGTCCAGGGAGTCCCTGGATAAGATGGACTGAAACGCATAGAAAAGGCTTCTAAGCTCTGCTCTCTGCTCCTCTGATTCCAGCGCATCTGCTTTGTCAAGCTGCTGGCTGATTTCGGCCTCAAAGCCGGCATAAGGTTCAGAGGAGGAGAGTCTCTGGTGGTCTGGGCTTTCAACCGGTGACCCAGATGGCTGAGTATTTATTGCAAAAACCGTTAGACACCGACTGCTGTCAGTATCTAAGGTGGCGCTACAGATGGGTTCCTCAGGAAGGGCTTCATGCCGCTTAATGGTAACCATTTGTGAGGGGAAAGTAGGGGTTGTACGAACTAGTCGACTAGTCGACTTCACGGCTCTGTAGTGACTTTTTATGCCTGTCATCAACTAGTCGCTGTCATGTGATAATGACTGACAAGATGCAGTCCTCGGAAAAGACAGCAGGTGATGAGCCCCTGCGCGTCTGGATCGAGGCGGAGGCGACGCGCTGTGCGGTACTGACACCGGCGGTAAAACGGATATTTAACCAAACTGTGACATTTTCCCTCTTGCAATTTAACCTTCCCCTCACCCCCATCCTAATCTTAACCAGTTTGTGCATGCAAAGCTCTGATCGTTGACGTGCGCTCCAGACATTGCATCCTGAGCACCGCCAAATCAGGTGTCACCACCTCAAAAACAATTAAACACGCGATCGTTCATGTCGGCTCATTTCCTTTCATGTTTTCTGTCTGTTATTTGTGCCTGATGCATTTCGCTGCTGCGGAGCGATGCGCATCACCTGTTGTCCTCCGGTGACGCGCCCCCAAGATTCCACTATCTCTGCTCCGCTCCGCTCCGGCATGAACTCCGCAGCAAAAACGGTCCCGTTGTAGTCGGCCGGCGAGCAGCGGCACTCCGCTGTTTTTGCGGTCGGTAGATCTTTTAGAACTGCAGTTCAAAGGAAACTCATGAGGTGAATATATATGAACCCAGGTAGCAGTTTTTCTTTAGGATTGAGAGGAGATGCAGGAAGATAATAAACAGACAGGACAGAAAAATAGTCAAATAAAAACAAGTTAGTTTTTGTACCTGGTGGTTGCAACAAACAGACACCATTGAAGGTAATCAGAAGTGAGGAACAGAAAATGAAATAATTATTTTAATGTTTAGAGCAGCAGGAAAGGCTGCAGGTGCATCAGTGAGTTTGCGGCTGCTGCGCAGGGGGAGGGGGGAGAGGACTGAAGGAGGATGCAGAAACTACCGTTATTAAAAGAGATGTGTTAACTTAGAAAATGTGGGCGCAATTTTAATTGTCAAAAACTCCAGCGAACCTACCGACCGACCCCCCGCCTCCCCCCCAGCCCCCACCCCCCCGCTTCCGGCGTATGACGTCATCAACGACTAGTCGAAGTCGACTCGACTTTCATTACTTGACTGTCGACTTTAAAAAAAATAAAGTCGTGCAGGCCCTAGGGGAAAGTACTAAATGTGTCTGCCCCAATCTGTCTGTCGTTCACGAACAAGGGAAGTTGTCCAATCACGGGGACTGAGAGTTCAAAGTCATGGAAGGAGCTATCTATCAGCACGCCCAAGGGCTTTCCTGCCGGCAGGTGGACGGGACTCTGGGTCGGATTTTCGACCAACAAGTAGACAGAACGATTGTTCAGCTCCAAGAGGGGCGTGCCACAGACAGCTAAGTTGAGTTTCAAGAAATGCGGTGATGGCTGGAAGAAGGCCTGGGTGCCTGGCAGCTTCTGATGCTTCATCAGAGTCTGACGAACAGGCACTCCCTTGACCTGTGGGGGCAGAACCGTGCTGGCCTCAACCACTGCTCGGCAGGCCTGTGGAATGGTCTGCCCGGACAGCAAGTGTTCATGGCCTACTGGGCGAGGCTCAGGTGAGGGAATGGCGCTGGCCCAAAGGACTTGATTGCAAGTGTCCAGCTGGGCACCTAGTCGAACCAGCAGGTCTGCTCCAATGAGTGCAGGTGGGTCAAGCTGTGGTATGATGCTGAATGTATGTGTGAGCTGTCTTGCTCCAAGCTGGATAGTCAGAGAGCAGACTTCTGGCGCTTTCAGGAGCCTCTGTGGCCAAATAGCTGACAAGAGCTGGTGGCTACGTGTCACACTGACCAGCAGGGGGTCCTTCTGGCGCAGGAGTTCAAACGTCTGCTGGCTGATGGCTGACTTTTCTGACCAAAGAGCAAGGCGAGCATCTGAGATGTGAGTGCAGTTGATGGTGAGACCACCAACAATGTGTGGTGCGTATGGCTGCAGGCTGACATTCTTCAGCGAGTAGAGAAAAGACGCATGTGTGCGGAGAGGGGTTCCAGGAGCGGTTCCGTGCCTTTGAAGGCGGACTTCGTCTGTGGGAGCCGTAGGGAGGGGCATGACCTTGGAACAAGGGTTTTGCGGCTCATGTAGGCTGATTTCAAAAATGGGGGATGTTCGGCTGCTGTCCGGGCTCCAGGGCTTAGGTGTGTCCACTTGAGCCCAAAGTTGACCCTTCTGGCAGTCGATGAGGGGAGCTAGACGTTCGAGCAGGTCCTGACCAATGAGAAGTGGTTCAGTGTCTAGCTGGCAGACATAAAACGGGTGAACCAGAGTCATGTCTTGGAAGGTGATGTCCAGCCACGCCCGGTTAGTGATACACTCCCGGGTCTGGGTGTAGCTGGTGATTTTCAGGTCACAGGGTTCAACCTGGACTGGTTTCCCGAGCGACCGCATGGTGTCGGACACGCGATTGAACAGCGTGGAGCATATCAGGGTGATTTCTGAGCCGGTATCCAGCAGAGCATCAACCCGCATGCATCCACCTACATTGGTGCTACAGTACAAACGGCGGGCATTATCATGGTTGGTTAAGTCACCGAGGAACTTCAGAAATTTAGTATCAGGTTTCTCTGGGGGGCAGATTTCAGGAGACTCCTGAGATCTACCAGTAGTGTTCCCCCAGCTGATCAGGTAGGTCCTGGTCACTCCGGGGGATTGAGCCACACCTAGTCATGCGGACGGGTGCTCTGGGTCTGGCTTCTTAGAAGAAGAAGTCAGTGCTGGGGTTTCATCTGCAGATTTCAGCTGTTCCTTCTGTTCAGTTAGGAACCGCTGAAACATTTCCTGGAGGTCGGCTTTGGTCAGGGACTCACCCGCGGACTCCTGTTCGGGACCTACCTGTGGGCGGCGCTCCTTAAACCTTCCATTGCTCCGACCTGCTTGCCGTTGGTTTTGGTTGGACCACTTCCTGTCTGATTGTCCAGACCTAGGTGGCTGCCAATCAGCACCCCCCTTCCCATGTGGAGGAGGTTGGGACTGCTTTTACGGTTTAGCAGGTCTAGGTTTAGCAGATTTTGGCTTAGCGGGTGGAGCTTCTGTGCCCTCCAGCTCCAAACGCGGCTCGGCGTCTGGAGCTAGGTGCATGATGCGTTGATGAGCGTCAGGCTTGTGGGGCTTCCCACCTGCTTCCCAGGCCTGCTGAGCGTACCTCCTAATCTCCTGCGTTGTTAGTTTTTTCATTCTACAATACATTGAGACTTCGGAGCGAACACACTCGTGCAGGTTGTGAAGGAAGAGGGATCTGAACGGAGGGTCTTCCTCAAGACCAGGGGCGTTTCGACCTTGGAAATAAGCACTTTTGAGTCGGCGATAATACTCTCTGGGGGGCTCATTCCTTCCGTGTATGATGGAGAAGGCCCCCATTGTAGCTGACGCAGAGTCGGCATATGTAGAATATTCATCCCTCAATGGTCGGCAGAGAGAGGAGTACCGATCTCGGGTGTCAGGTGGTAGAGTTTCCATGAAACCATGCACCGTCCTAGATGTGGTTTTCCAAATTAGCTTGAGCTTTTCCCTTGAAGAGGGTGCTGGAAGATCGAGCAGACAACGTTCTATTTCCCTGAGATAGTCCTCGATGATGGATTTGCTGGTGTTAGGATCAAAGCGTTCTATGTCTTTGGCTAGCGATTCAGTTTGACGTACACGCGCGTCATCCTCTGAATCTGACCCACGGTCTGTCTCAGGGTGCGCTGGATATCGTTGGTGTGTCCTGGGCTCCCAATGCTGATTCCTGGGGCCCAGATCGGGGTCCGGCATGCTGTGGTGGGCTGCTGGCATGTCATGTGGGTGCTCTGGGAGGTCCTCCTCCCGGGGCCAGTCTGCATGGTGCAGCCTGCATCTTTCAACTGGGGCTTCTACGTAATACGCTCTATCCGGGTACGGACTGGCGTAGGATGCTTTGTCAGGCAGCTGGCTGCCGGCATGCCGATGGTTAAGGTGCAGGCTGGGGTATACTGTGCATAACCCCAATCGGCACCTTGCACCCGTTGTGGACTGGGGGAGCGGTCTAAATAGAGGGGCTGCTCGGCTGGTCGACTTCTCACTGACTGAGAAGGCCGTGAAGATGAGGGTGGTGGTCCAACCTGGGGTCCGAGGGCGGACTGCCCTCGGCCCCTGGGTGGTCCTGAGTGCCCTATAGAGTGTGTAGGGAACGGGGCCGAAGGTTGGGACGGATAAGCTTCATCTCTCCCCTGCTGCATGAGTCCGTTCAGAGAGTCCAAAACTACATACTGCCGATTATTGTACGGGGATGTATCAGGAGGCAGGCTATCAGGAGGCACGCTCAGCGTCCTCCTGACTTCAGGTACCTTGGAAAGAGGTGGCCAACCTTTACTGCGGGACGACTGTCCCTCGTTTCCTCTGGTGGAGGAAACCAATTACTCTTCGCCGATCGTCCTGAGCGGACCCAAGTCGGCTCTGCCGGTTTGCTTTCGTACCAGCGTGGGGAAAGACTCTGGCTCAACATCAGAGTCATGGTGTCCCCCCCCCCCCACTGTCCGTTCTCACCAGTGTGGGGGTGGAGGTGGGGAGGGTGGGGGGGTCTTCTCCCTGTTCTCCCCAGAATCGGTGCAGGCGTCGTCGTCCTCGTCGTCCTCCACCAGCCTTCCATTTCGCTGTTTTTCAGCTAGCATACTCTGGAGTTCCATGATCTTCAGATCACATTGAATTTCTCTCTGATGGAGGAGGAGGACTAACTTAGCCAAGGGAACCTGGACTGGCACCTTACCATCTGGGTTCTCTATTTGATATATCACAGTGTCGAGCTCCTTGCTACGCTGTTCTTCAGTGAGGCCCCTGACGGGGTAGTCGGATTCCCGGGTGATTCTGACCAGTTTGGACAGCATTTGTCCAGAGAATAGGCCAGGTTCATATTTGTCGTGGGCCGCAGCGCCACCTGGTTGCTGGGAGCTGATCAGTTCACTACTCTGACCCTCCATTTTCAACAACTAAACCAAATTAGCCTAGCAAAGCTCTGCAGTAGCTCAAAGCTGCACTTCGTGGCAGCAACTGCTATCGGATAGCGACAACACTAAATTAACCTCTTTGGTGCACACAGGTCTTAGTGTTTAAAATGCACGGCTAATGCCGTGACCAACACATATAATACTATTCCCTTCAGTATTTTAGCAAACAGCTGTACCGGTGCGTTGCCCTAGCAACGTCTTACAACACTTGCCGTGTTAAAGTGCTATTTATTCCTTCAGAATATTAGCAACTGTGTAATCAGTCTTTGATTGAAGGTTTTGGTTAGTTTTAATTAACCACTGTGAGTTAAAGTTGCTAAAAATAACAGTTTGGTCTAATCTAAAAGGTTAGACAGAATAACTGCACATGCACACAAACAGTGGGAAAAGACAAATAAAATAATATAAACAATATGTTAGTTGTTTAAATTGTTAGCATCAACTGTTTAGTTGTCTCTATCACTTTAAACAAGCACTGAGTTATTGGTGAGAGTCTTGATGCAGCTTCTAGGTTTTACAAAAACAAGATGGCCACTTTCTGTCCTGACCGAGGCCGGTCAGGAGAGGGAGCCAAAAACACTGCTTAGTGAAATCAGCACCAATCTGTTGCCACCAGCTGGTTCAAGGCTGACCACTGGTTATTTCAATCCAAGCTCTACTAGAAACCAAAGGATTTGTCTGTGTTGTATAAAATAATCTGCTGTGTATCGCGCCTCACGCACAGGGCTCCATATTATGTTGTGATTATTAGCCAACAAATAATTTGTAAGCTTTACTTACTCTTTGGATTCATCAATACAATTCGTAAATATGGAAATATTTACTGATTTATTACGTAATTAGGATATCCATGGATATGCCTTGGGGCACCACCCCTCTTATAGGGGAAAATGAATCCAAAAACTCTTATCTGAAGTTCGTAAAATTCGTTTAACGAGCAGCAGTCATAATTCTATACCACACAAACAAATCACCTGAGACAAAACTTAATTGGCAATAACATTTATTAACTAATATGATCACTTCAGCACCTCCCAAAGCGTTTAGCCAATCAACATCAACCAACTTATTTTATCAAACTAATAACAAGCAATGAAACAATGAGATGATAATGTGACGTGATAATCTAATCTGATAGGTGGGGTAACATGATGTAATTCGATAGTGATAGGTTGGTTACCCTAAATGGAGGGAGTTTTGGAAAAACCAAAATGGCGGATCCTTCGTTTGGCTGAACAAAGAACCGCGTGGGTGTGTGCATGTGGAATGTGTGTGTGGGATATAGCTTGTCTTTCTAAACCATGAAAACCAGTGGGTGGGTGGGTGTGTGTGTGTGCGTGTGTGTGTGTGTGTGTGTGTTTTAGCTTGTCTTCTCAAATACAGACAGTCAGTGGCTTAACATTCACGGTAACTTAATCAAACACTTCACTTCACCAAGCTCAAGAAAAAACAACAAGTCAGTTATAAAGGCAAGTTGAATATCAAAACAGTCTGTCTGCCTGGCCACAGCATGAACAAACTTCGATATTAAACAATAACAAAAAGGATCTTACTTTGACGGTCCGATGGCGTTTTTGGTACGGAAGAAAGAGAAACCGTCTGTTAATTTGAAGCGGTCACGCGGTCGACCGCTTCTTTTGGCTATAAGAGAATCGAGAAAAAAAGAGAGAGAGGAAAAAAAGAAAAATCTTGCATGAGCGAACCCCAAGGCATCCCTTTTGTGTTCGCGCTGAGCAGATCAGATGTTGTTTCCGTTGCTTCCAGTAGCTCCACGCATACGCGTCCGGAGTGGTAGCAAAACGAGTGTCTCTTCACACCAGTTGAACCCTGGACAAAAGAGGAAATTTCTCTCCGCGCTTCGGCTCTTATAGCTCGGCTATCCAGCGGACGGAAACTGTGTAGGTTCCGAGGTTCGGCGTCGCTTTGGTGACGTCATCAAGCTGCTGCCGGCTGCAGAGGATCATGGGAGATGAAGTCCCTGCTGGCGCTGATTTTTATAGTCTGCTTCAGGGCGCAGATGACAGTTTTTTGGAGAAAATACTGCATAGTAATTTTCTCATGAGGGCAGAACTTCAAGAATTACTAAACCATCATTGAATACGGATTCCTGAGCATTTCATTGCTTAATTATACATGGCAATAAGTCATGATTTTTAATCATAAAATCTTCTTTCTTCAATGATTATTTTAAATTATAAAATGATTAACTATGAAATCGTCTTTCTTCTGGGAATAGATTTATCTAAAACAGTTCTCTGGTGAAGGAACCTTGGGGAAAGGAATGCTACTGTTCATCTTTATTATCTGATGAAGCTGTGCTCAGCTGATGAAGTCATCTGAGTTGTGCAGACTCACAGACTCCTGACAAGGGAAGATACAGCAGAACATGTAGCAGCCAGGGTTATTTGCTCTGGCTGCATATGACCTGTGGGATCTTTCAAATCAGTCCATTTCGTGACGTTACACCTACAACAACTGTTTTAAATCAATAGTCAACTAAATCAAACCCTTAATGGAAAAATAGAAAACCCAAAATAGCCCTCACAACATTACAAAATACAAAATCTTTAGGTAGGCCAGAAGTCCCCAAAGGAAAATGTTTCAGATGGGATTATAGACACAAAACTTTACAATGCACCCTAAAGATGATTATGGGTTGGAAAGCTGTAACGGAACTATCATAATTTGTTTTGAGCTGTAGGGTTCATAGTTTGTTTAATAGGCAATCTTACACAAGTAGATCATCTTCCAAATAACCACATAAAACCAATTTGTTTCTCCATCACAAAGAAAGCAATCATTCTAAATAGTGTTTTCTACAGTAGCTAACAATAGATTGGGATACAATGTCACACTGCATTGTGGGATGTAGCCCTAGACAAGCAAGCGCATATTTTGCATGGGTACCTATGGGTCTGAGTTGCTCTACTCGCCTCAAAGTTGTAGTTTCGTCTCCTAAAGATGTTCTAACAGGAAGGAACCAAGCACCGCTGTTCGGGGTGTTGTTAATTAAACTCTAGATACCCTCTAGATTGAGGAGGAGCAATGTGTTTTTCCTCCTGGTCGTGGAACTGTGGACCGCTCTTTACCCTTGCTAGAGTGATGGAGGGGTCATTGGAGTTTGCCCAATCAATCCACATGTTTTGTGGATTTGAAAAAACCGTGACCCCAGCGGCCGAAACGAGTTTCCTTCGCAGGGTGGCCAGGCTCAGCCTTAGGGATAGGGCAAGGAGCTCGGACATCCAGGAGGGACTCGGAGTGGAGCTGTTGCTTCTCCGCATTGAAAGGAGCAAGTTAAGATGGTTCGGGCATCTGGTCTGGATGCCTCCGTGAGGCCCCCGGGTCGACCCAGGCCAGCCTGGAGAATATACGTCTTTAAGTTGGCCAGGGAACGCCTGAGTGTCCCAGCTGAGAAGCTGGCGGATTTGGCCAAGGAGAGGATTGCCTGGGCTGCCCTACTTGGGATGCTGCCCCCATGACCCGGACCTGGATAAGTGGAGGAAGGTGTGGCGAGGATGTTGGAGGGGACATTTATTACCCATTTTCTAAAGTCGGTTAAGGTCCACGACTACATGAAACAGCTAGAAAGGGAAACGGGTCAAGCTAAAGACAGACAAAGCAAAGCGGTGGCAGTATTTGTGTGGAAGAGCAGGTTTCCAAAGTGTGGAGCAAATCATGGGGTACATTTGTTTCATACATTTTGCCGATGGAGAAGCTCCTACGTTCGAGACTAACGAGCCGATCTTATCAATTCTCAGATGTGGAGTTACTCAAGAGGCAGCGATGTAAATGAAGAAGTCCAGCTAAATGTCTCAGCCAGACAGCTTCCAAACATGGACAAAAAAGGCTTTTGACCAGAAAGAACCATTAGTCATCACACATTGGTGAAATTCATCTTCGCATTTGACCCATCCTCGTGGGGAGCGGTGAGCTGCAGCTGTGCTTGAGAACTATTTGACGGTTTAACCCCCAATCAAACCCCTTAAAACTGAGTGTCAAGGAGGGAGGCATTGGAGCCCAAGTCTTTGGTATGACCCGGCCGATTGGGATTTGAACCCTGATCTCCCAGTCCCAGGGCAGACGCTCTACCACAAGGCCACTGAGAAGTGGGAGTATATAAAAAGTAGTGACACAAATACTGACCTAAGAGTAAAAATAAGATAAGTTATTTGAGCACTGTGAGTAACGAGTAACTTTTGAGCATAAACATTGTCCAAATGCACTGTCTGTGTATGTTCACTTGGTAAGCGTGGTTTGATTGTCTAGTATTAGCACCCAGCAGCACCTGCACAGTGACAACTGTAAAATACGCTATTGGAAATCAAATAAATCAATACATATTACTCATTGGACCAACCTTCTCACAGAATTTGTCACACCAGATAAAATACCATTTGATAATAAGAATTTAGATACTTTCATTACTTGTGTGGTCTTTTGATGCCAGTTTGTGTTTATAAATCCTGTTTGTACAAGCCTTTGGAGGAGCAAAATCGATAGCACTAACCAGACATCAGAAAAGCTTTAGAGCCTTTACAAACACTGAATGTTGTTTAATAGCATATGTCTAAAGCTACAGTAATTCTGTGTATATTTGATCCCTATTTCAGGGTGATGAGAGATTTATCTAGAAGCTCATAAAACTCTTCTAGGTTATCTGACTCACCTTGATCTGACGTCCTCTGCTGTGAATGTTTCAGGTTCTGCTTGTTGATCTATTTCCTCTGCACTCCTGCCATGGGGCGGTTCGGTTTTATCACTCGGTTCTGTGACTCCAGACGTTTGACTGGATAAGTAGGTAGATGAGTCATTCTTAGTTGAGATCCAACTTTCTGTATGTAACTGAACCCCTCTGACTAAGTTACTCTCTCTCTGTTCCTCAAGCTCGTCTCCTCCTGGACTCCCTTGTCTCCCGGGACCCTCGGTGGAAGGTTGTTGCAGGACCGACTCCACGTTGGTTCCAATCGTTTTCCTGCCAGCCATGAGATGGACAGGTTCTGTGGGTTCTTCATTGACCAAATGAGGGGTTTCTGACTCAGCACGAATGGGGAGGCGGTAGTCGCTTGACTCCATCTGCATCTCAAGCCGCTGCTGCTCCAGTTTTAGCTGCTGCTGCTGCTCCAGGCGCTGTGCTCGGAGCTGTTGGATGGCCTGCTGAAGGAACTTCATGTCTCTGCTGGTGGTCGGAGACAGGCTGTTCTTACAAGAAGAGTCTGGGACAATCTCGTTGGACGGCTGGGGGAGAAAGAGCTGGGTGGAGGTTGGCTGTGGAGGGAACTCCAGAGGAAGGCTGGAGGAGGAGATGGGGTGGATGTGCTCAGGGAGGGTGGAGGGAGAGCGTTTGTAGCTAGAGACAGAGTCCTGATGAACCAGCGGCCTGCTGAGACCTGAGGACAAATGAGAACACAAAAGAACAGCAAATATGGAATATTAGTACTACTGTTTGAAAGCACAAATGCACACAACCGCTGTGTAGATTTTAAACACAATCTTTGCTGTCTAAACAGAAAAAGGGAAACATTTTGAACTGCTGGAACCGACCTTTGGGAGCGAGAAGATCTTCTACAAATAACTGCTTGTCTCTGACACTTTGGCATCCAACCAGGCTGCTGAAGTTCTGCAGAATTTCCTCAACACTGGTCACAATGATGCCTTTACTGGAGTAAGTAGGTAACATCTCTAAAGGGTGCCCTGATTTAAAAACAAAAGTTTAATAAAACAATGTTAATAGCAAAGATTTTGGCGGCGCTGCTGACAGGTGCATACCAGTGAGGTAGATGGTGTGTCGGAACTGCGTGTATCGAGCCTGCAGCTCGATGAAACAGTCGAGGTTGCATGACTGATGGTCCGTCATGTCACAGTGATGATATGGGAGGAACTCGATGATCTGACGCTTCTGATATGTTGTCAGCAAATCTAGAATGTTAGCTGCATGGCTGCTGAACCTGAAACACAAGCAAATAACATTCCAAAATCTCTACTGCAAACAAAAATGATCATTAAATCCATCTATCCTGTGTTTAAGGTGTTAATCAGAGATTCACTACCTGGCTTGTTTTTTCAGTTTCTTCTGTGTTTTGCAGTGGATTAGCCACTTCCAAACACTCTCAAGAGAACTGTGCTGCTCCAGGAGCCTCAGCAACGCAGAGAGTCTATCTGCATGGTAACAAACATAAAGAGCTCTAACTCAGTGGGCCAAAAAACAAAATTATCCTATTTCTAATATGAAAAAGCAGGTTTTTGATCTGTGAGCTACCATGAGTGAAGACATCTGAACTGAAGATCAACTCATCTGAGATGATGAGGCCTCCAGAAACAAAAAGCTCAATGCAGCTGTCGTTTCTTATGTCGTCCAGAGAATCAATGCCCACAAACATTACAGAGGAGTGTCGTTTCAAAGCTGTGAGGCCGGGGATCTGGTGAGCAGAAACATTTCAAACAGTCAGACCTGATCTCAAATTTGTCTACAGCAGCATCACTAACAGTGAAGTACCTCGTGTACATGTCCAGCAATGTCTTTGTTCTTAATAATAACCAGGAGCCCATTTTCAGAGTTTTCCTGGTGTAGAAAGTCAACAGGACTCTGCTGCACGTTACCCAAATTCAGAATGTGCTCCTGCAACACAACAGCACACAGATCAGGAAGTCCTGAGGTGTCTCACTAAACATCCCATCTGTTAAAGGTTAATCTGTATTTACCTTGACCTCTTCACAGACCAGGTCTCCTGCCTCTGTACAGTGGACATAGAACTGAAGGGACTTTCGTTTAATGTCTTTGGCGATCTCCACCAGTTTGTTCAACACATCTGGGTTCAGCTGGTGGATAATGGAGCTCAGGTGTGTGGTTGATGGAACAGGGCTTGGGCTGGATGCTGGCTCAGAGAGGGGGGGTTCTGCTGATGTGTCAGATGCACGGCTGTAACCCGGAACCATTACAATGCAGTTTAATCCAGCTGAACTCCCTTCACGCTCCCTTTCAGCAGAGCAGACGACGGTCCTGATCGCACTGTTATCTTGTGCTTCTTCTATATTCTGAGTGATTGTCCTGCTGATCTCTGAAGAGGTTTCAGGTTTGTAGGTGTTTTGATAAGATGAAGAGAGCTGAGGAGACGGGGAACTCCTCCAGTTTGTCTCGTCTGTCTGCCAGACTCTGTCTTCTCTGGAGAGCAGCGGAACCTCACTGATGGGTGGCTCAACATTAGCAGCAGGAAACTCCTCACCGTTTCTTCCTGCGACATCACTAGCCACTCTGAAGCTAGAAACAAAATCACTGATGGTTTTAGCCAATGAGGCATCAGCATCAGTCCGGTCGGGATCGGCCTCGTGCCCTGGCCTACTTTCATCGGGCTTTGTCAGCATGCATGTGATGCTGTCCTTTAGTGCGTTCACATAGTCCTGAACTGGGGGGCAGGGGTTGAAAAAAGACACGTAGTGTGAGAATGGAGGCAATAATGTGTATGAGAGCGTGCACTGAGAAGTGGAGGCTTCTGTGTTTAAAGGAGTGTGAGAGAGCTGAGGGAAGCTGGAGATACCACTCTCCTCCTGCAGGAGGAGCTGTAGGTCAGAGGTAAAGTCTTCCAGATGTTTGTCCACCAGGATGTCAATATCTCTAAGAGGACAAGCTGTGTTTGATGAGACAGAGAGGGGAGGTGTAGAGCCACCTTCTGATTCCAGCATGTCTCCCTTCTCCCTGTGTTCATTAGCTACCTCTATGATCATTTCCTCCTCCTCACTCTTAATGTCCAAACACCGATCAGCCTCTTCATCTCTTTGTTTCTTCTCCTCCTCACCTGGCCAGATTTCTGAACTTTTTCCACTGTTTCCTTCTACCTGCTCATTGGGAGATTGTGAAGCTTTAATCCTCAACTCTGAAGCAGGACCACCAGATGAGTCCATGAAAGAGAGAATAGACAACTCTTCGGTGATTTCCTTGCCCTGATGTTTCTCTTCTTTCTCACTAGACTCTCCTTTAGAAAACAGAAAAGTTATAAATAATTACATCTATTAAATGTTATTTAGAAAACTTCAATGCTGAGTGTTGTTCTGTGTGACAGGTAGAATTCTGCAGAAAATAATTTGTGATGAAAAAAAAAAACAGTCATCTAAGTTTAAATGACATTACCTGGAAACTCCTTGGGGCCTGTGAGGGGTGACGGAGGCTCATTAGCACCACTGTGGTTACTCTCCACTGAGCTGAGCTTATTAAGCTCCAGGGAGTGACATTGAGAGGATGTTTGATGGGGGATAATTACAGGTGATAGGGACTGGGCAGAAGAGCTAGCAGGACTGGGCACTGGAGACGGGCACTCAGAGGGAGATGGGGGAGGGCTGGGGTCAGGAGATGGACACTGTGAGGGTGAAGTAGGAGGGCTGTCGTCAGGTGATGGACACTGTGAAGGTGAAGTAGGACTGGGGTCAGGAGATGGACACTGAAAGGGTGAAGTAGGAGGGCTGGGGTCGGGGGACGGATACTGTGGGGATGAAGCAGTCGGGCTAGGAATGGGGCTTGGGTACCGGGTGACAAGGTGATGAGAACTGTGCTCAGGAGACATGGTGGGGCTCTTTCTGGCAGGTTTAGTTGTTGTGGTGATGCTTGTTGCCATGGTGAGGTGCTGGAAACGGGGGTCCATGGGGATGTTCTGGCCACCCTGAGAATATCTCTCTAAAGACAGACCTGCAAACAGTAAGACTCGGTTTTTATCGTGACCACACCTGTGACAGCTTATCTGCTCCAAATGCACCAAACAAGAAAAGTTTTATTTTCACTACATGAGAAAACGTTTAACTAAAGATAACATGAAATTCTGCAAAATATACAAACATCACTTTAAATTTTACCTTTACACAAATGTTTACATCTTGATGTGCAGATGGATAATTAGGCAGGCAAACCTGTGATGGGGATAAGGACCCATGGGATCTCCCATTCTTGCTTCTCCTCATTAGCTCCTGCCTTCCTCCCAAACCATCCTCCTCCCCTACCCGCTGCCCCATGGTAATTCATCTCCCCGCTGTGCGAACTGGGACTAAATCCCTCCAAACTACTGATGCTGCCTCCCGTCTGGTCCTACAGACACACAAATGTTACATTTACAGTTTATCCAAATGTTGTTTTTTTTGTTCCTCCATCACTAAAATTAAAATGTGCGACTAACTGGATCTCCTGTGTTAGATTATTGATTTTACAAAAACTTGAATATAATTAGATTTAAGTCCAATGTTTTACGGAGAAGTGCTCCACTACCCAAAAAAGCACTGAAAATAAGACTTTTTTTACAGGATGTTAGATTGAGCAACAGGGAGCCTGTAACCTATTTTCTGTAAATAAAATAAAATAAAATAAAATAAACAAACAGAAAATCCTAAAATAGATGCAACCTCCAGCTCCTCCTGCTTCCTCAGATCGATGTCACAGTTAGCGGGCAGACCCAGCTTTGTGGCCAAAACACCAAATGGACTAGAATCCTTCAGCTCTTCCTCTTGTTGTGCACTAAAGCTCTGATTGGCTACTTTGATCAGACCTGTAGTTGAAAAGAGAGAAAAACTCATTACTTCTGCTTTAGATGTGCTTTTACTGAAATACGAATCTAAACTACTACTGCAGAGCTCTGAGACAGGAAGAGGCTGAAAGTGTTAACACAACAGTTCCTGTATTCAGTCACCTTTCAGCTGCCTCGTAAATTTCTCCAAAAGTTCAGATTTATCTTCCCTCAGATCCTTCAAGCCCAAAATGTCGATCAGAGATTTAAAAGAGAAAGGAGAAGAAGGGACTCTGTTTTCTCCATCTAGAAATCAGAACCAGAAAGAAAATAAGAAAAAGAATCAAAAAATGTACAAACACTGTTGAGGGGTTTCCTTTGTGTAGACTCAGAAGCCTTTCAGTCTACACGATGAGTGTTTCTGCGCATCAAACAGTCGTGCTGCGGCTCAACCCGTTTCACCCCAAACCAGCTGGTGGCAGTGTTTGGAGCAGGAATCAAGCAAGTGTCCAACACTGACTCCTCCTTCACCTCACTGTTAGCCCATTTATGACCTAGCTTTTACTTTAGCGCTGTCTTTTTTGAACAGCACACAGGAAAAGTACAGGTAGAGCTATTTTTTAAAATGGCAGCAAAACACAGAAAAAATCTGCCAAGGAACGAGACATTTGATCTCTGAAAATCCCACTTTTGTTTTAAGGTGTACTGCACTTTGTGAGACAAATCCTTGATGAAATTAGGTGAAAAGCTAATTTCAGATAGAGATGCTCAAAGAGCAACTAAACCCCAAAATAACATTTTTTTTGCTTATAAGTGGTATAACTGGGTTTTTACAACCCAATCTTTCTGTTTCTGTGCATTTTTTGACATGTTTCCGTAAACTTGATTAAATCTAGAATCGAGGTCTCGAAACGTCTTAGTGCTGCCCCCTGTGGCAGAACAGCAGCTACTGCATTTTAAATTAGTGACTGACTGGGGATGGAACAATTTCACGTCATCGGTACAGTCTCCTCCCACTCCCTCCAGGGATGGAAATTCCCCACACTTGGCCATGCCACTCTGTGCCTCCTGGCAACGCCCACTTTCATAGCATTTTTCAAATCTTGCCTAGGGGTGGAGTTACATTTTCTGATGGTGTCCGGTCCCTCTTTAAACCCACAAGGTCCAGCTCTCTGAACAAATTGATGCAACATTCATGTCTCCTCACCTGGAATCTTTTCATGTCTTCCGGTTTCCTGTGATTTTTTAAAATATTTCAGTGCTCTTTCTGCCGTCTCCTGTTCCATCTTCCTCTTCCTTCCTGGTACCTTCAAAGCCTCACCTCCTTCCCTCCTCACCTCTAATTCAGCATTCCTCTTACAGGTCCAAAACATGTCCAAAAGCTGCTGTATCTGAAAACAAACACAAGACTTCAATACGTAAAAAGTTCTGGTTCAGATAGAGATCCTGCAGCAGGGTAAATGTTTGGTGGACCAAACTTAAAAGCCAGGTGACACGTGTTTTGTCAACATGCCAGATGGTAAACAAACTCATGCAACTTAGCAGCAGCATCTTTTTTCCTCATGTCCCGTCCTTGATTTTATCAGCAAAGTGTTTAACCCAAGGGGAAAACTTTGCCTTTACCAGAATGCAGAAGAGACAAACATTGCAGTTCCCTTCCCATTCACTAGGGGCTGGCTTCAGAAAAGAGCAAGTTTTGATTGACTCTCATGTTAAAAGGCTTTGGTCACTGGACCTCAGGGACCTGCTGGGGGTGTAGGGACTGAGAAGATCACCAACGTATGATGGTGCTTGTCCATGTAAGGCCCTATAGACCAGAACCAGGATCTTGAAATTAACCCTGAAGTTGACTGGCAGCCAACAAAGCTGGAGTAGAAGCGGTGTGATGTGGGTGTATTTGGAGGACTTGGTCAGAAGCCGAGCACAGGCATTCTGAACCCCCTGTAGACGGTTCAGAGAGGTTTTGCTCAGACAAATGAAAAGCGAGTTGTAGTAGTCTAAGCATGAGGAGATGAAGGTGTGGACAACTGTCTCAAGTTGAGAGCAGGACAGAATAAGACCAGTGTTTCCCCTACATAGGTTCAGGCGTGGCAATGTGCCATTCAGCCATCAGCGCTAGATCGTCTTCCCGCTCCAGGAAGGTCTCAGCATCATCCTCACGTTAAAACTGTTACAGCCTAGAAGACAAGAGGGTCGCAGAGTTGCTCAATGGAGATTTTTTGGCTAAAAGTGCCAGCCAACCTCCACTAGCTTTTAGCTCAGTTAACTCAGAGCTACATCAGCTCAGAAAGTGAGGGGTGTCAATCATCTGCTTCCACCTTCATAGCCTCCCTCTCAGCTCCATTTTTGTATTTTCTGGAAGTGACTAAATGTGTGACATGGCCAAGATGGCAGTGATGGGAACCACCCACTGGGCTTCCATTCAGCTCTTCAGAAACCTACAGGTGACGGTGCAGAAGGTTCATCCTTCTTCTGTATACAGTCATTAGTTTAACCAGAAGTTGTTCAGCTGATACAACAATGTGGGTTTGGTAGACATTCTGGCAAAAACTGGTGCTGATTTGAAGAAACAACATTTATCTAATTTTAGATTATTTTTTAAATAATGCTCCTAAATTTAAACCAAACAATTAGTTTTTTCAGAGCTGAACATCTCAAATATAATTCTTATGGATTGGTTGGTTACTCTGGCCTCACGTAAGAAACACTGAGTTACTTGTGGAAATAAATCGTTCCAGTTCTCACCTTTCTATCATTGGTGCATCCTGCTATGCTGTTAGCCGCCGTCTCCTGTCGCTGCTCGGGGCCACACACAGAATTCACCACCTGTTCGGCACGGGCCACCGGCAGCAGGTAGAGGGCGGGGTTGGACAGGTAGGACTTCATGTAGCTGTCCATGTTAACACGATGGTGTTTGGGAGGAGGATGCAGTTTGCCCTCTTCGTCTACTTTGGCATCGTACTCTGTCATGGAGTACTGTCGGGCCTGCAGGGCAACAACAGAAGGATGTGTTGCAGATCGTTCTGCAGCAACACAGGAAACGGGCGAGTGTGAGATATTGGTCATACGCTGCCATCGCTCAAGCTACTGAGGTATTCCCGCGTCTGCAGCTCCACACCAGCAGAGAGGTTAGAAGGGGGGTTGGCTCGAGCTTTAATCAGAGCGTGGTGCAAAGCTGGAATAAACTCTTTCAGCCGAGGCATCACTGAGACATTGGACATTTGTGGCTCATGGGAATAGGAGGTACAATGGGATGCTGAAGAAGAAATAAGCCGTTGGATTATGAAAACAGTAATAAATCAAAGATTCAGTCTGTTTTAAATATTCCCCTTCTCATCCTCCTTAGACCTAATTTATAAACACAAAGTTATTACAAACTTACCTTAAAATGAACAGTTTTTAATAAAGTTTTGTAGAAAAAATTGCAAGCTTAGTTCACGTTTACAGCAGAATAAAATAAAAAGATAAAATCACCTGCAGAGACTTTTGTCCCTCCCTCTAATGACCACTTTAACATGTTAGTCTACCAGCTTAAATCAGACATCAGCTTTCACGTTTGTGGATTTGACTCAAAAAACCACCGACGCGTCTAAACTTTCCTCACCAAATCCGGACACGTCTCTGGGTTCTCGGAACACAAATAAGGCCTGAAGGCACCTCTTCCTGGACTCTCCGCTCTCTGAAAACACAAACATCGGCGTCACTGTTGTTTTACGTGTTCAACAGCAATTAACACATGATCCTGAAGTTTCTCTCCCCCCGTAACTTACCGGACAGTGAGGTCATCTGAACACTGGACAGCAGGAAGAAGAAACCTTGTTCTGAGAGAGGGCGTACCAGAACCTGACAGAGAAAACAATAAAAACAGGAGAAAAAGTCATTTATATAGACAAATCTGTAAGGAGTAGCAAAGTCCAACATGGCGCCTGTAACATCGGATTAGATGAATACAATCTCAGATTCTAATTAAAATTAATAACAGCCTTGTTCATGATAAAATTCAGATCATTCTTAAGTCGATGTCATGAATTAGCAGCAGAAATGAGAAGAATTGGGTCTAGCCTTCGTTACTGACCGATTTAAACTGAGGGAGATGGGAAATCTCCAAAAATATGAAGACTGATCAGGAGAAGCGGATTGATTTTAAAGTTAGAAGAAGGTCAAGTTTGAGGAACCTACCACTCTCTTTCTCTCCAGCTGCAGAAGCAGCTTGGTCATGTTCACTGAAGAGCAACTTCTATCAACCACCTCCAGCAGACTGCAGTAACAGCCATCAGCAACGACTGAACACACAGAAACACAACTTTAGTTCCAACAGGAATGATGATGATAACATACGGGAAGCCCAAAACTACTAGATATTTCTATATTTTTAAAGCTAGAGAATAAATGTGACCTCACCTTCTTTGCTGCTGCTGTACAAGTCATAGGAGAGCAGACCAGAGGGCATCAGCTTGGTCAACTGATCAAACCTCATCAAGTTCCCCACATCCAACTTCTCTGGTCTGAAGGAGAAACACAGAAAATCGTTTAAAAGTTAGTAGCTAGAAAAACTTTAGATGACTAATTCTAATAGGAACAAAGTCTGACTCTTGTCCTGATGCTTACTGCTAATTAAAGACTCTAATGATCTTAAACACTACTCACAGTCTGTGAGGCAGAAAGGGGATCAAGCTGGATAGAAGAGCGGCCGGAAAAAGAACCAGCTTTCTTTTTACTATATCTCCCGTCCAAACCGTGAAAGAACCAGTCTCTGAAAAAAGAACAAAAACCCTCAGTATCACTAGCTAACCAAAAGTCAGACCTTTATTCATTCATTCTAAGCAGTTGTTATTTGGAAGTTTTGGGATTAACAGATTAAGGTTAAGATTGCTCACCTTTACTCCTGTCAGACAGCTGACTGATCGACCTGCAAACCAGGAGATCAGATCCCAGATGAAGTGTCAACACAATGCTAATGTGGATAGGCTTTTTAAACTGTCTATGCAAGAATAAAGATACACATTTCCTTTGAACCAAACAGTTGTAAACAGTCAGATCTCCTTTTGATTCATATTTTTACCAACCATTAATAAAGAAATCTCAGAGGAAGAAAAACATACAAGAAACCAGAAAATGTAATAAACTAAAGAGATTTTTTCTGCTAAATTATGTTTATAACAGCTAGTTAACTCACATAGATCTTAGTTAGAAGTTACTTGCATCTCTTTCGTATTATTTTACCCATAATACAAATAAGGACTCTTTCATTTTTTGCCAAAACCAACTTAAAAGTCCCCTGAAAATGACTTGTCAAGCTTGTTTTTCAGATTCCTTTAGTGAATTATTTCTGTGGTAGAATTAAAGCCAACAGGAATTGCATTTAAGCCAAACCAAACTAGAAAAACATCCACCTCCCACCTGTAAACAGATGAGATTATCATAACCCTTTGGGCGGCAGAGTTCAAGAAAATATTCAATTTTGACATGACCATTTCAAAAGGTTGTAGCTTGGAAACGGTTAGAGATAAAGATAAACTGTAAATAAAAAAATCTTCAGTAGGGCCCAAAGTTTGTGTTGGGAACAAATTCACTCATCTAATGTGCATATCATGACATCATCAGGCTGCCGTATTGGAATTTGGGTTGGGCATCAAGCGTCGACTGGAACCGGGACCAACTGTTAGTTTTTCCCGGAATCGATCAAAGTTTTTTATTTCGATTCCTAGAATGCCGACCGGAAGAGGAATCCGCGGCTGATCTCCGTGACAAATAAATGTAATCTGCAAATTGTGATCAGAGTGGATCACACCAGCTGTCTGTGTGCAGCACCGAGTCCACCTTCCCCCCACCCGGCCCGCAGCGGCCAAATATAAACAAACGCGTCTGCCAAACTTTTACTCCGTAATGTAAACTTTAACTCCTGCAGCATAGAGGAAACGTGTTAAATACGTCAACATGGTGGATTTAATAGAAGCTTTAAAGAACAAACTCTGGACGGTGTGAGGTGAGTTTGTCTCACTGCAGAAATAAAAACACACACAGAGCGTCAGCAGTCAGACTTAGCCGCTCACCAACACTCGTGTGTGTGTGTGTGTGTGTGTGTGTGTGTGTGTGTGTGTGTGTGTGTGAGCGTGAGAAGGCTGAACAATAACCTGTAGAATAATTAAAGTCATCATGCTAGAGCAGCTTTCTCTGTGGTGGACCACATCAGCTTCTGCCACAATAAATAATTATAATTATAATAATAAATCACACACAAAGCTGTGAACATTTGAATTTCCTTTCTGAACCATTTCTTTTGAGAGTTTAATTGTTTAAAATTTGTAACCGTGGCTTGTTAAAGTCAGTAATGACGCTTGTCGCAATATTGCGACTTTTATGCTTAAAGGGTTAAACAATTATAATCTCCAGATTATTCTGGCAAACCCGTTTTGTTTTGCACTTGATCCATTTATGTAAAGTTTTAATTGAATCCTTCATGTGCTTGTACCTGATGGGTGCAGCAGGTTTGCTGGGAAGTGAAGCGTCTTTTCCTTTGAAGTGGAAGGAGACAACGGCGTACGGGCACACCTGCCGTGGACGTGGACGCAGCTCGTCGAATGAGTACTCATAAAAATATTGCTAGGACAAAAAAAAAATCATAAAATATATATATAAAGAGGACATTACAGCACAACCTTTTTAATCTGAAAACATTTTATATGACTACCAACATTACCATGGTGATGAACTGAGTTAGGGTTTGATGCCTGACATCCGTTTAAGCACCAAGCATAACTGTTGTGTATAAATGAGCTCACCTGTGTGAGTTCAAAGGCGCGGAAGTGAGTGAGCGAGGTGACGTTGCTGGCGTTTTTGGCAATGTGGCTGTCGAAGCGAGGCGTCGGATCTTGAACAGTCTTCATGTTTTCATAAAAGCTCTTGACTTTTCCCTGAAACCACATACAAATACTTGGGTCTTTTCTTCTCCCTTAACATAAATGTTTTCTGCCTCAAAATCTGCACATTACTGTTTCCTGTTTCCTTGCTTCAACAGAACAGCTGAAAGAGTACCTGGTGATGATGACCACCTGATAGTTGATTTACCTTCATCACTTTGAATATAATGATCTCTCCTTCTGTTCCAGGTGTGAAGGCATTCATCTGTAGAAGGTCACAGTACCGTGAAAGATACACACCTGTAATAAAAACAAGGTCTGAGACCGCATCCCAACCTAGAAGTGACTTTGGGCCCCCTTCACACTGGATCTACACTGTGCTACAACATAAATGATCAAACAGCACAGACAGTCACAGCTGGGTTTCAGCAGAACCCACTATGCTGGAAAAAAGAAAGAAAGAGACTATATAAGGTTTAAGAAAATATATTACTTAAAAGGAACTCCAGCTATGAGGACGTGTATGCCCACAATATGCCCTATGTTTTCTTCTTCCGGCTCTTGGAGAGTACAGATGCTTTTTTCCTCCTCTCCTCCCTATCTTATCCCAAGGCTTTGTCTGTCTCTGGGTGTACGGCGCTTCTGCATTTTTTCTGGAAAACTGGAAACTGAAATGACTAAAATGGACCTGGTCAGTTGGCCTCTCAACGCGATTGACAAAAAATTTTCAACAATGAGAACGGGAGAAGGGGATCCCCGGTGCCCCTCTGGGACAGAGCCAGTTGGGCATATCATGGACTCCTGGAAACAGTGGAACTTGGTATGTCTGTCTCAGCTGTCTGTAGAGGATTCTGAAGATGTCTGGATATTCGTGGTGTTGGTGTCAGGTTTCCTGCTTTTTGGCCTGGGAGGTTACCTGGCTTACCGGAAAATTAACAAGCTGTCGAGGAATATTGGCTCGCTTCCGGAGTTCAGGGATGGATTACACCGCGCTGTAAACGCACAGACTCATATAATTGTTGAGATGAGTTGTAAGCATGGAACTTTGGCTGAGATTCAGACTCTGGCACAGAAGGTGGATTCCATCAAGGAGAAAGTTGACGGGTCAGCGCGGATTGGAATGGATTAATTAGGCCATTATTGGATTCAGAGGGGCTGAGGACCAATGGAACTTTAAGACAGTGAGGAAATTATCTCTGTCAGGCCCCAAAACAAGTTGGCGTCCAAGGAGTCTCCACTTCATTTTTTTCGGTAAGTAAAATTATATTTATGTATTTTAGGTCACTGCCGAGCTGAGCTTAGATTTTAACATGTACTATTTAAACATGAAATTTAAATGTAATAGGGTAAAACCCAGTGCATTTAACATAATGCTGCACTTTAGAAAATGGGTTGAAATATAACATGTTGGTGGAGCTGGGTTCCGACTATCGGCTTGTGGAGCTCTCGGGAGACCTCTGTTTTCCACCCGGTTCTCCCCTGGCTTTGCGGCTTTTGTTTGCTGCGCGGAATGCCGGCTGTTTCTCCCTGCAGCTCGGCACATCTCTGTCTGATCGCGGCTTCTGTTTGATGCGCTGGGCTGCCGGCTGGGTCTCCCTGCAGCTCGGTGCATCTCTGTCTGATCGTGGCTTCTGTCTGCTGCGCGGGTTGCCGGCTTGTGGAGCTCTGGGATGGAAACCTTTCCACCTGGTTCTCCCCAGCGGCAGCTCTGCGCATCTCAGATCGCAGCGGCGCTTGTCTGCTGTGTGGCTGCCAGCTTGTGGAGGTCTCGGAGACCTCTATGTTCCACCCGGTTTTACCCAGAGGTCAGCCCGGCGTATCTCTGACTCAGAAGCTTTGGTGTTGTGCACAGTTAACTCCAGTTGTAGCTAGGTTGCTACCTTCGTTAGCTTAGCTCCCACCTCCGCGTTAGCTTTGGGTTAGCTTCAGGTTAGCTTGTAGCTAGTTCGACCAGGTGTCGTCAGTTGATCCCAGCCTTACAGCCCCACCCTCAGCTCCTCCTCTCTTCCCTTTTGTGGAATTGTCTGGGCTTGACGGTACCTGTGACACGGTCAAAATGGCGGTGGTGGCCACCTCCCATTTGGCCTCAAAAAAGTGATATTGGAGCCTATGGAAAGAAGATGTCCACGTATATTATGTCGATGCTCCCGACAGGGCGTAGCTTTGCTATGCAAAAAAAACACCTCAAACATATAAGCACGAACATCAACAGTTCACAACATGAGACTCCAATAGGAAGGCGGGGGGCTGGGATCCTGTTCCCCCCAGCGAGAGCAGCCATCTAAGGCGCTCATCTACTGTACAGTCACAGGTGGGGGGGAGATCTTGGGAGAAGCGAAGAGCACATCGACTCCTCCAGCTGATGACCTCGCCAGGCTGAAGTACACCAAACCGAAAGGGGGGGGGGGGGGGGGGGGGTCGGGTTTTCACAGCATCTGTCTGCATTCCTTCGTGGGGGTTTTAGTTGCTTGCAGCTCAAGGCTACCAGAGCGTCAGATTCAGATAACAAGAATTTGTTTGGGTCAGGCTGAGATAATTTTCCTCCCTGCCTTCAGTCTTTAAACTGATCATTTCCAGTCCTTCAGTGAAGCCAATTTTGGGTTTTAAACTTATCCGTACCGTCCAGTGACTCTCTCCGAGATGACATCCATTTTGCGCACTAATACCGCAACAAGAATCACCAGTGAAAACAAAATTTTGTTTTGCTGAAATCATCAGATAGCTCCTACCTTTCCCAGGGTCTCCCAGCATGGTGATCCTGCTCTGACCCACGACCAGCCCCTTCTCACAGAGAGCAGGAAGCTACAGCAGACAGATGGAAACACAAGGTAATCATTAGACATTGAGTTAGAGATTGATGAACCCAAAACATAAACTCACATTGGTCAAAGTAGTCAACAAGAAACAGTAACTCTCCTCCAGCTCCTTTTCTGTTCTCCCATCAGCCTTCATCTCCTTCCTTTTTTCTACAAACTGACAAACATAAAACAGTTTGTTAATCAGACAAATTTTCCAATCAATCATTCCTAAACAAACCATCTTTGGGAGCTTCTAAGAAAAGCTAAAGAGCTAAAACACATCTGAATAAGTTCCTTCTTCACCTCCTTCTCCAGCAGCTCACTGTGAACAAGACGCGGGTTGCTGTACATGAAACAGCTAGAAGAGTTGGTGTCAATGTAGCTGGAGATTAGGATGGTCTTCATGTCTTCATACTCCCTGGACTCAGTGGAGACAAACTGGAAGAGAGCTGAACAAAAACAAGGAAAATTGTGATGCCTGCACAAATAAATAAAATAAAACAAGGACAAAAGTGACACAGGCCCCAAAAGTTCCAAAAATAATAAATGGGATCCTACAGAAATAAGTTAACAAAACATTGTCCACCTCTAGTGTGAAGTTTTACCACAGAGGCTGATATTTGAGTTTTACACATATCTACACAACTGGGGTCTCGTTTATCAAACATTGCCTAGAATCCTTACTAAAACCGTACTTCAGTTCAGCAAAAAAAAGTACTTATGCCAAGTAGGTTTGTGATCTATCAAACATGGAGGACGCACAGCTGCACGCAATCTCCGCTTCATGAATCAGAAATTATCTAGAAAGGTTCTCAGCTGCTTTTTAGTCACATCCCGCCCTCACCACACCCACTTTCTGCCATAAATAGTCAATGCAAAGTGCCTTGTGAATCTCATGCATATACATAAGCTGGCTGTTGCAGCCAATGACGATGGCGACCGTAGATCAAGGCAGATCGAGGAAGCGCAATTTCACAGAAGCAGAAATTGAGGTACATGTGGGTGAGGTGGAGAAATGAAAGGAAGTGCTTTAGCAAAACAAATAAGAGAAAATCCACGGAGTGGCACAGCGTTGCTGAAGCCGTCAATGTTGTGAATTCTTCAGAGATCTGTGGCGGATATAAAAAAAATGGTCCAATCGGGATTCAATCCCCAGACTCCTGGGTGAAAGTCATGAGCACTAACCAGTCACCCAAACGGAGATCTCCCTTGTCCAAGTAGCCAGGACGCATGATCAATCAAGTCACAGTGACAGGACACACTGTCACAGACGCATGACATTCTGTCTCAACCTGTCCCCCTGCTGATAATCTGCATTCTGTATTCTGCGCTTCAGGGTGTGTGTTTGTGTGTGTGTGTGCGCGCGTGTGCGTGCCTGTTTTTGTATGCTCGCATGCGTGTGTGTGTGCGCGTGTGTGGGAGGGTCTTGTTCTTTGTGAAAACGAAGCAGTACAAGTGATAATGCTGCAGGACTTCATAATTTATCCTTCTCAGCAGCAGCACTGCAGGTGCTCTCCATGTTCAAAATGTGCGTAAGCCAGGTCCTTAGTCAACTTAAAGTTGCGCACATTTTTCCGCTAAGTTTTTTTTCCATAAATCCCAAAGTTTGCGTGGAAAGTTGCTTACACAGTTTTCCGAACCCGTTTTGTGCGTAAGCAAGCTTGATAAATGAGGCCCCTGGACTCTGGAGCCGTGGAGGATGGCTGCTTATACTGAGCCAGGATTCTCTGGAGGTTTCTTCCTGTTAAAAGGGAGTTTTCCTCTCCACTGTCGCTGCATGCTTGCTTAGTATGAGGATTGCTGTATAGTCACTGACACTAGTCAGTGACTTGATGCAATTTGCTGGGTTCCTTATATAGGAAACATTATTTCTGATTGGCTTAATGAACTGTGAATTGGAATGTTTATTATGTGAAGTGCCTTGAGACGACTCTTGTCGTGATTTGGCGCTATATAAATAAACTTGAATTGAATTGAATTGGAATGGACAATGAAAACATCAGTGTAACACATTACTACATTAATGTTCTTTGGTTCCAAATAGTTTAGAAACTGACCGATATGGGTTTTCCTATTGCTGATACTGATCTGTAGAGCTCTTCTGTATTTTTGTTCTGTGTGTTGATCCATAATGATCTTCTTTTTCTTATTTAACACAGTGAAGTAATTAGATATTTCTTTACCTTCGGCCGACATGTTTCAGCCGGAAAGCCCGCCTTCGTCAACCTTCCACCCGAAACATGTCAGCCGAAGGAAAAGAAACATCTATTTACTTTACTGTGTTAAATAAGAAAAAAGAAAATAATTATGATATGTAGAGGTCACGGTCAGCTGATGACTGATACGTTCTGCTGATTTTTGGGCCAATTTTCACGGCTAATATTTTCCACCACAACTGAAATATCCCTGGTAAGTAACAACAGTGGGAGCACAACATTTATGTAACCTGGCCAGCCATGTCAATGCTTCCTTATGGGAAGCAAAGGGCCTGGTAACACTCCCCTTCAAATAACCCCACCCCCTGAGAATTCTAACCGAGTCAATCAGCGTTGAACGTACGTCACACACCGCAACGCTCAGTTTCTCATAAACAACGAAGATGACGTCTGAAGCGGAGTTCGCTGTGGCTTTTTCCTCTGTTCTAAATGACTTGGACTTGTCTTTAAAACCAAAACAAGAACTGCTAAAAGCCTTTCTTTTAAAGAAAGATGCTTGCGCTGTCGCCATCTTTGACTAAAGCTAAAAAACTACAGTGTGATACAGTCATCATTTCCACCTTTTTTCTGATTGGTTATTTTTGAGCTGGTTAGTCCCACCTCTCTTGGTGCTCTCTGCCTCCGAGTATCCAGACTTGTCCTCTGTGTAGAATAGACAGAGGGCGAGTCTAGCAGGCATAGCAAACTTTTCTGAACTCAACTCTTTTTTTGAACTCTGATTTGAACCAACTGTTGAATCTTAATTTTGTGCACTGCTCAGTATTCTTATTAGTATAACTAAAGTTAATCAAACGATAAAACTGTATATATACATGCAAGTATCAAAACAGGTAAATAAAAGGAAGTGATAATGTTTACATCTGTAAGAAATGCTCACAGAAAGCATTTGAGAAAGCTCAGAAGTCTAGATGTCAATCAGCAAACTCTAGAGTTTGTTTGCAACTGTGGAGAGCATTCCGTCAACTCAACCCAGCCTGGTCTGGTCATGTGAACTGCAAATCCAAGGCCAAACTCCTACGAATTGTCTCATAGGAAGACAAAACAGTTGGCAGACCACAGAAAACTATCTCCCAGTTGGCTTCTGAAAGGGTGAGGAACACTGAGAGGAGCATTGTAGCAGACAGCAGTCATCCTCTCTTCCGTCAGTTTGAACCCTTGAGTTCGGGAAGGGGTTTTAGTGCGCTTCTTGCAACCAGAAATATATATATGAAATCATTTGTACCAAGTGCTGTACTGATCCTTAACCAAAGTAACCGATGAGACCCACCAGAGCACATAGTGTCAAGAATGTTTGTATGCATGAATGTTTTTTTTTTAGTTCTTGAGAGCTGAAAGAAAAAAATTTTTCCACCACGGTGGACAAGTTTTATTCTATTACTTATGCAGATGTCATTTAGGAATATAAATGTAAATTAAATTCTGCAGCAGCACTGGGCTACCCGCAGATATGCCTGATGTTACACTGGCTCTCTACTAAAAAGGTATATTGGCCAATGCTGACGTACAGGTGCTGGCCAGTAAATTAGAATATCATCAAAAGGTTGAAAATATTTCAGTAATTCCATTCAAAACGTGAAACTTGTACATTATATTCATGCAATGCACACAGACCAATGTATTTCCAATGTTCATTACATTTAAATTTGATATTCATAAGTGACAACTAATGAAAACTCCAAATTTGGTATCTCAAAAAATTAGAATATTCTGAAAAGGCTGAATATAGAAGACACCTGCTGCCACTCTAATCAGCTGATTTACTCAAAACACCTGCAAAGGCCTTTAAAAGGTCCCTCAGTCTTGTTTTGAAGGCACCACAATCATGGGGAAGACTTCTGACTTAACAGCTGTCCAAAAGACAATCATTGACACCTTGCACAAGGAGGGCAAGACACAAAAGGTGATTGCTAAAGAAGCTGGCTGTTCAAGGAGCTCTGTGTCCAAGCACATTAACAGACAGGCGAAGGGACGGAAAAAATGTGGTAGAAAAAAGTGTACAAGCTCTAGGGATAACCGCACCCTGCAGAGAATTGTGACGACAAACCCATTCAAAAATGTGGGGGAGATCCACAAAGAGTGGACTGCAGCTGGAGTCAGCGCTTCAAGAACCACCACGAGGAGACTCATGAAAGACATGGGATTCAGGTGTCGCATTCCATGTGTCAAGCCACTCTTGAACAAGAAACAGCGCAAGAAGCGTCTCGCCTGGGCCAAGGACAAAAAGGACTGGACTGATGCTGAGTGGTCCAAAGTTATGTTTTCTGATGAAAGCAAGTTCTGCATTTCCTTTGGAAATCAAGGACCCAGAGTCTGGAGGAAGAGCGGAGAAGCACAGAATCCACGTTGCATGAGGTCCAGTGTAAAGTTTCCACCGTCAGTGATGGTGTGGGGTGCCATGTCATCTGCCGGTGTTGGCCCACTCTGTTTCCTGAGGTCCAGGGTCAATGCAGCCGTCTACCAGGAAGTTTTAGAGCACTTCATGCTTCCTGCTGCTGACCAACTTTATGGGGATGCAGACTTCACCTTTCAACAGGACTTGGCACCTGCACACAGTGCCAAAACCACCAGCACCTGGTTCAAGGACCATGGTATCCCTGTCCTTGATTGGCCAGCAAACTCGCCTGACCTTAACCCCATAGAAAATCTATGGGGTATTGTGAAGCGGAGGATGCAATACGCTAGACCCAACAATGCAGAGGAGCTGAAGACGACTATCAGAGCAACCTGGGCTCTCATAACACCTGAGCAGTGCCACAGACTGATCGAGTCCATGCCACGCCGCATTACTGCAGTTATTGAGGCAAAAGGAGCCCCGACTAAGTATTGAGTGCTATACATGCACATTCTTTTCATGTTCATTCTTTTCAGTTGGCCAACATTAGAGAAACAAACATTTTTTCATTGGCCTTTAGAATATTCTAATTTTCTGAGATACCAGATTTGATGTTTTCATTGGTTGTCACCTATAAATATCAAAATTAAACGTAATAAACATCGGAAATACATTGGTCTGTGTGCATTGCATGAATATAATGTACAAGTTTCACGTTTTGAATGGAATTACTGAAATATTTTCAACCTTTTGATGATATTCTAATTTACTGGCCAGCACCTGTATACAAAAATGATAAATATAGGCTCGATATATCAGTCCATGTCATATGGAGATTAAAATATATGATCATCTTCAACTTTATTTTTAAAGCACTTTCCATCCAACAGGAGGCAAGTTCTGTACACGCATAGACACACTACTTGGCCGTTTTGCTTGTCAGTTTAATTTTCTGTGCTCATACCAAAAGTGAAACCTATCTCCTTGTTGTGCATTCATCTTGCCCCAGATGTAGAAGATAAAAAGGATGAGCTGAGAATGGAATTATCATAAATAAGCATCTTAATCTAACAGCTGAAACATCTCCCCTGCCTTCCTTAGTGTCTATGGGAGCAGTTCATCATTAAATTAAACAAATCAGCTGGGTTCATTATCTAAAACATGCAGGAAACGTGCTGGAAGCAAACTGCAGCACCAGGTATGTCAGTTCTTTTTAATGATTGAAAAATGTGTTTAAAATGAGAAAAAAAAGATAGATAAAATGAATAGGAAACAGGGAAATCGGTGAATCCCGAGAAATGCAACATAGGGAAAGAGCAGAATAAGGAGAGGGTGGTGACTAAGGTCAAGTAAAAGCCAGCTTGAACAGGTGAGTTTTCAGCTGTTTTTGAAAGAGACCCCTGAGTCCACTGATCTCAGACTCAGGGGAAGAGAGTTCCAGAGTCTGGGGGTCACAGCAGCAAATGATCTGTCATCCATGCAAATGCCAGTTTGCTCTGCTGATGTTTTATCTCCACAAATAACACAAGCCTGAAGGAGTTCTGCTTGTGGTGGAGTTGCTAATGCTAACGGTACCCGCCAAGACATTCTCCACCGTTTCCTGGATGCTAAACCAACAGTCTTCCCCATTGTGAGTGAAGATGGGAGAGTCCATGAATTTTAAGTGACAGTGTGACGTAGATCTCAGGCTTTTCTAATCCTAGAGTTTCACCATCTATTTTCTATCAGAAGCTAATGCAGGTGTGGGAGACTATGTTCATGTTCAGCCTGCATGAAAAACTTATAGTGACTGGTTATTAGGGCTGCACAATATATCGTAATCGTGATATCAGCATGCACAATATGCATATCGCAAAGAACAGATAAATATCGTAATGAATGGCCAGCTCAAATGTTTGCTACACATTATGCATTCTGTCAATCAAACGAAAGAATTACGTTTTTCTTAACAAATCAAATAGAGCTCTTCACCCATTTGGCTAATTGGGTGGGTTCTCATAGGTTGGAGTCCCGCCCCCAAGGCGGACGGCCCTTAATTTTGATGGTTAGCAAACACCTGAGTTAGCTTAGTTCTGCTCTTTCTGCTGATTCTGCTTTTCCCGGGATCCACGGATTGCTTTTTCTTGTTTATTTTCTTTCCCCTTTCTTTTTCACGTTTTGCTTATCTCATTTTTATAACTTTTTATATTTCTTTGTTTTTAGTTCCTGAGTTAAGTTTTTATTATCGCAAGTAATATCATCAATCATCGCAATATTAATCACCGTTATCGAATATCGCAGGTTTTCCTAATATCGTGCAGCCCTACTGATTATATTCAGAAATAATGTTTAAAACATGTTATTTCAGTGATCCACACCTTTAAATATACAGAGCAGGTGAAAAAAAAGAATTGCTGACTGACAAAAATGTCATAACAAACATAATAAAAAAACATCATGGCAACAAATACAATACATTTAAAAATATGTGCAGTTTTATGCTTATGGTTAGCTGTGTATGAGACAAATGAGAAATATGCGGGTCAGTGCAGAGAAGAATCCAACAAAAAAGTACCATTTGATATTTTAAAAATCAGTACCTGGCCATTTGTCAGACACCAAATTCTCAGGAGACTACAGATCCTGCAGCTGCCACACTTTTATGTGCTAAGGGCTCAGCTGGGGCATGAACACCTCAGAGAGCTGACAACTGTGCAATTGTACACATTCATGACAGTAATTTAACAAAAGGTCATACTCCCAGCTAAAAATAAGTGGATCAAATGTCCATGTGTTTTAGTGTGGGGTGTTTTCACAACCAAAGATTAGTTTGTTTGTGATGGTCTCTTTTAGTGTGAAAGCAACTTGCTGCTTCAAACGCACAAGTTAACAAGAATATTGTTCTAAATTAATGGCCTTTAGTATCCTGAATGGCAACATGAAAAGAAAAGTTTAGACAAAACTGTGCTTAAAGCAACAAAGTACAGCAGTAAAATCTTCTTTTGAGGGCAAAGTTTACTTGCAGCATGATATTTTATATATCCTTTTTTAAATAAGAGAATCAGGACAGAGAACAAGCACATATCAGTTCTAAATCATAACCCAGATGTATAAAAAGCTGAACATTGGGTTTCTTCCTCACCTCAAAAACTCAAGTCTCTTATTAAAATGCATCAACTTTGCTGGTAGTAAGGATGTAAACCTTAAGAGGACTAGTGTTTATCACCACATGCCAATTACACTCCAGTAGAAATTCATAGTAGATATAAACATGTCTGCATCGCTCTACACAAAAATAGCATATCCTTCATTGCGTGCAAAGCAGCTACTGATTAGTCTCAAAAACATAAATTGGCTTCTTATGCATTGATTTATTTGCCAGAAAAATCTAAAACACTAAATTTTACACCCAAATTATTCCCCTAACAATCATAGCAGTCTGATCCCAAAATTTAGCTGCTGTGATAGCCGTAAGAATACAACAAAATGAAAATAGCATCATTCCAGATTGTTGTTCATCTTGTTTTAATGTCGTTTTGACCGCTTTCAGCACAGCAGATGAATAATGAAACTCAAGTTCTTGTGAGCACACTCACGTTTTCCCAGTCTGAAATGTAAACACAGTGACCCGACTACAGCCCACAGCTTACAAACCTCTTTGAGGATCAGTTATATTGAGGGTTATATAACTACTAAACATCATACAGCTGAAAAACACTTAACTAAAAAAAGAATACATTAGGACGTGACTTAATCTCACAACAAACCCAAACCACAGCTTCCCAGTGACAAAAATAGGAGTTACGTGGTTACATACAAGCTCTCTAAACTTCTGTTCATCTCCAAGATCTTGGAAAAGGTTGTGGCTAAACAACTCACAGCTGCTCTTGATGAACATAACATCTATGATAGCTTCCGGTCAGGTTTTCGTAGAGGTCATTCTACTGAAACAGCTCTTCTTAGAGTCTCTAATAACCTTCTGACCCACAGTGATGCAGGGGACGGTTCTGTTCTGGTCCTGCAGGACCTGACTGCAGCCTTTGACACTGTTGACCATCACCTGCTACTGGAGAGGCTGAGAGACTGGGTAGGCCTATCAGGATCTGCTCTTGAGTGGTTCTCCTCTTATCTCTCTGAGCGCTCCTTTTCTGTGGCCGCCTCCAAGTTTAGGTCCTCCACCACCTCTCTTACCCATGGTGTCCCACAAGGTTCTGTGCTGGGGCCTCTACTCTTCCTCCTCTATCTGCTTCCTCTTCAGCACATCCTGAGCTCCTTCAAAGGAATCTCCTACCATCTTTATGCAGATGACATCCAACTGTACATCTCCTTTAAGCCCTATGAGCTGTCTAAGCTGCAGCTGTTACACACCTGCTTAGACTCTATCAAAACCTGGATGGCTGGGAGCTTTCTACAGCTGAATGAAGATAAGATTGAGATCCTCATCTGTGCCCCAGACAAGCTGGTTCCCAAAGTCAGAGACTCTCTTGGTCAGCTTGCTTCCCACACCAAACCTTCCGTCAGGAATCTTGGCGTGACCTTTGACCCAGCTCTCACCCTGGATTATCATGTCAGTTCTCTTGTTCGCTCTTCCTTATTCCATCTCAGGAACATTGCTAAGCTGAGTCCCATTCTGTCTCGCTCTGAACTTGAGACAGTTATCCACACCTTCATCTCCTCACGCTTAGACTACTGTAACTCTCTTTTCACATGTCTGAGCAAAACCTCCCTGAACCGTCTACAGGTGGTTCAGAATGCCTGTGCTCGGCTTCTGACCAAGTCCTCCAAATACACCCACATCACCCCGCTTCTCCTCCAGCTTCACTGGCTGCCTGTCAACTCCAGGGTTCATTTCAAGATCCTGGTTCTGGTCTATAGGGCTTTACATGGACAAGGACCATCTTACATTGGTGATCTTCTTAGTCCCTACACCCCCAGCAGGTCGCTGAGGTCCAGTGATCAAAGCCTACTGGTTGTGCAGCGCACCAGGCTAAAGACCAAAGGTGACAGATCATTTGCTGCTGTGGCCCCCAGACTCTGGAACTCTCTCCCCCTGAGCCTGAGATCAGTGGACTCAGTGGTCTCCTTCAAAAAGCAGCTGAAGACTCACTTGTTCAAGCTGGCTTTTGTTTGACCTTCTTCAACCACTCTCTCTTTATTCTGCTCTCCCACCTATTCCACCTTCCTCAGGATCCACTGATTTCCCTCTTTCCTATTCACTCTCTCTTTCTTAACATTTTTTCTTTTAAATCGCAATTGCATATTCTTGCTCATTTTAAATATATTTTAAAACATTTTTAAAGTACTTTTTTATATTTTTACAATTTTTTATATTTTTGTTTTTGTGAAGCGCCTCGTGATTTTTATCTTGAGAGGCGCTATAGAAATGACATTTTCTTCTTCTTGTTATTAACGTTACAGTTTTTCTCAGTCGCTTTGGTGCGTTTCTCAGATCAGAATTAAAATTCTCACAACTATTAGTTCAACCTCCACAACATTTAGTCATTTGTGCACATCATAGTAGCAATTTCTCCTTTCTCTGAACAAACTGCAAATGATTTTGGACATGTATCAGTTGCTTTCATACATTTCTCTGCTGTTTTTTGACATTTCCATTTGCTTATGTCATGTCAGTCAAAATGAATTATACTTATGGATGCTGAATAGTCACTCTCAATAAAACTAATAGTCTTACTTTCATTGCTTGAGTCATTAAACACAAAATTGTTGAACTAGTTATCAAATGTCAAATATCAGTCATCTGTCAAGCAAATTCTATACCTTTCTTTATCATTTTTTCCTGGAAATGTCTCCTGAATTGAACAATTGATCACAGGTGAATTTCATCTGTCACTCATGAGGAGGTGAATCCTCGATTGGCAAGCATAAATGAACTGAGCAGGAGCTAGTGTGTACCATTTCTATACTTCTGTATATTTCTCCACTCCAGGAGATACTTTCCTCGCTGCATTGTGAGGGATGACATCCGTTGTGATGTAGATGAAAATATGTGGCCAGACAGACAGAAACGTCTGGATGTGCCAGAATGATTTACTGTACCTGTATGTTACAGTACTGTGCAATACTGAATGTACTGTTACATGTACTGTATATTGTTCACATTTGTGCACAGCTCTACCAAAAGGGTGATTTTTTGTTTACATGTATTCTACAGTAAACAAGTGACTGTAGCATATTTTTCTTTTGCACAATACTGTAGAATTACAAACACTTCTATACAGTAAAAATGTAAAACGTACGTATTCAGTGTCTCAGTTGCTCCCAAATCTCCCATAACATCTACAGTAACTTTACTGCACATTTCAAATGGCTGTAACAGTAGGACATAGTGCTGTCTTGAGCATTTTCTGGTGTCACCAAATATTCTTGCAATGGAAAACACTGAAATTATAAACTGTCATAGTGAAAACATGACAAAGCCATTTGACTATCTTGTTCATAGAGATGGTGTCAAGACTTTTCATTTTGATGGCACTGACAGTTTCATTGACATGAATACTTGCTTTTGAGGAATGGATTATCAATTTTGGGCATGTGACGTGCTTTTGCAGGCTATCCACTAGGTTTTGCAGTTTGCACTAATTGTTTTGAGAAATGCACTAACTGCTGTGCAAATGTTAATAGTGTTCTGAGAAACGCACCAAAGCGACTGAGAAAAACTGTAACTTGCTAAATGCTAGCTCTTAGCATCGTTGACTTTTGTTTAACGGTATTTAAAATTGTTTACTGCAGTATAAAAAAAGGAAAATGCACAACTTTCAAACACCTAAAGATTTTATAAAATATCATCACGGGTGTATAGATGAGAAAAGTGATAGCAAACGTGTAGCGTTGTATCTTGTTGCTAAGCTAGCAATTGAGCTGCCTTGTCCAATAATGGAACTCAGCGATGCTGGGGAGCCAACTCTACGGTGTCAGGTAATTCAAGAAATATTAATAATAAAACATGTTATTTTAATTTTGTTTAGTAAATACTGATCAACCTACATTTCTGTTCTTTGTTTTTCCTCGGTATGTGGAACTTATTGGGCTCCTTCGGCATATGCCGCTGGTGGACCACTTGCGGTGCCGACTTTCTCCGCTCCATCCTCTTTGTGGCTGAGCTCTGTCTGTGCGCCGTAGGGTGTTTTCGGGTAGAGATGACCACTTCGTTAGCATGTGAGCTAGCGTTAGCCTGGCGATATGTCACCCCGCGGGAAAAGTCGTTGTCCATTATAGGATTCTCCAACAAAGCAACGAATCTCTTCTTGACCGTCCGTTACTCCGTTAACGTTTCTTGACTCGAGTCCCGTGATAACACCACCATTAGCTCCAGAACCCGCAGCGACTCGGGGACGCAGACCCACATATTTCCTCCGTGATTTCCTCCGATTTGCTCCTAGGTGCAAATCTTCTTCACGGAGATTTGGCTGCGGCTGCTTGGGAAAGCGCTGCTTCACTGCCACCTTCTGGACTCCTGTATAACACGCGTTTATTCACAAGCCACCGTACTACGGAAGAGGATTAGGGCCAATTTAAATTAAAGAAAAGAAAAGAAAAGAAAAGAAAAGAAAAATAATTCTAATAATAATCTCAGAATTCTGACTTTAATCTCAAAATTCTTACTTTCATCTAGAATTCGGACGTTTCTTTTCAGAATTCTGCCTTTTTTTCCCTCAGGATTATTAAAGTTAGAATTCTTGGGGAAAGTCAGAACTCTGAGAAAAAAATCTGAATTCTCTTTAGTTCTCTCTCTCTCTCTCTCTCTCTCTCTCTCTCTCTCTCTCTCTCTCTCTCTCTCTCTCTCTCTCTCTCTCTCTCTCTCTTCAATGGCTCCAATCCTCTTCCGTAAAGAACCAGATACTTGTGTGATAATTTCTGGTACAGAAAATGTGAAATGACTCATAAAAAAGCACAAATAAATAAATAAAAATAACAATATTGTAGGTGCATTTAAAACTGCAAGGATTTAGATTTTTGTGGGAGGCAGTTTTCCTTTTATTTATTTATTAATTTCAGATTATTAAGTGTTAAGCATTTAAGTAACATTTAAGAAATTTGCAACATACCTTAATTATTTGGTTATTCAATAACCTGAGCCCCTTAATGATATTTAGTTTTTTGCTTAACAATAAACAATAATTTCAGTTAAATCTGATCAAACGTCAGTGACTCTATCTATCTATCTATCTATCTATCTATCTATCTATCTATCTATCTATCTATCTATCTATCTATCTATCTATCTATCTATCTATCTATCTATCTATCTATCTATCTATCTATCTATCTATCTATCTATCTATCTATCTATCTATCTATCTATCTATCTATCTATCATCATCTTTATTGTTCTAATGACATCCTAGTTTTAGCCTTTTTTTACTCTCTTTCCATAGACACATTTCTGTTTTCAGAAGTAAAATCCCTTCAGAGACCAACTTTGTTTTACAGTTTATTGGTTCTTTGGTTTCAGCAAAATTGAGCCAATCTTCATTTTATTTTACACACAACAAAGTAAAATGTGATTCTGAAGAAGAATTACAGTTTTTCTCAGTCGCTTTGGTGCGTTTCTCAGAACACTATTAACATTTGCACAGCAGTTAGTGCATTTCTCAAAACAATTAGTGCAAACTGCAAAACCTAGTGGATAGCCTGCAAAAGCACGTCACAGGCTCAAAATTGATAATCCATTCCTCAAAAGCAAGTATTCATGTCAATGAAAGTGTCAGTGCCATCAAAATGAAAAGTCTTGACACCATCTTTATGAACAGGATAGTCAAATGGCTTTGTCATGTTTTCACTGTGACAGTTTATAATTTCAGTGTTTTCCATTGCAAGAATATTTGGTGACACCAGCTAATGCTCAAGACAGCACTATGCCCTACTTGTACAGCCATTTGAAATGTGCAGTAAAGTTACTGTAGATGTTATGGGAGTTTTGGGAGTAACTGAGACACTGAATACGTACGTTTTACATTTTTACTGTATAGAAGTGTTTGTAATTCTACAGTATTGTGCAAAAGAAAAATATGCTACAGTCACTTGTTTACTGTAGAATACATGTAAACAAAAAATCACCCTTTTGGTAGAGCTGTGCACAAATGTGAACAATATACAGTACATGTAACAGTACATTCAGTATTGCACAGTACTGTAACATACAGGTACAGTAAATCATTCTGGCACATCCAGACGTTTCTGTCTGTCTGGCCACATATTTTCATCTACATCACAATGGATGTCATCCCTCACAATGCAGCGAGGAAAGTATCTCCTGGAGTGGAGAAATATACAGAAGTATAGAAATGGTACACACTAGCTCCTGCTCAGTTCATTTATGCTTGCCAATCGAGGATTCACCTCCTCATGAGTGACAGATGAAATTCACCTGTGATCAATTGTTCAATTCAGGAGACATTTCCAGGAAAAAATGATAAAGGTATAGAATTTGCTTGACAGATGACTGATATTTGACATTTGATAACTAGTTCAACAATTTTGTGTTTAATGACTCAAGCAATGAAAGTAAGACTATTAGTTTTATTGAGAGTGACTATTCAGCATCCATAAGTATAATTCATTTTGACTGACATGACATAAGCAAATGGAAATGTCAAAAAACAGCAGAGAAATGTATGAAAGCAACTGATACATGTCCAAAATCATTTGCAGTTTGTTCAGAGAAAGGAGAAATTGCTACTATGATGTGCACAAATGACTAAATGTTGTGGAGGTTGAACTAATAGTTGTGAGAATTTTAATTCTGATCTGAGAAACGCACCAAAGTGACTGAGAAAAACTGTAAGTGTCTCTGACATGTGCAAAAATCTTTTTTACATTTTTAAAACTGGCTTTAATCCTGTCGTTTCTTCAGTAATTGAAAGGACTGTCTTGAGTTAAACAAACACAATACATATGAACATTTACCTCATATACAATTTTACATACAGTACATACACAACAGCTTTCTCCCTTAAAGAGCAAGTCACCCCTTACCAGAGTATTTACTCCACTCCCACTTCCTGTTTGAAAAATGCAACAAATGCTGTTGCCTGGCAGACCAAGAGGGCGGAGCTGCTAACAAATACACACACACAGGCTCACAACGACGTTGTGACATCATATGGTACCAGCTAACGTTCTAGGGTACCTCCTAGCCAATAGCGATGCAGATTTTAATTCAAATGCAGTGAAGAGTTTTTACCTGACAACAGCACAACACTGACAGTTTTAGCCAGAAAATTAAAATAAAAAGCACTGAAGTGCAAATTTATTGACTACACGTGTCTGCAGCACGATTAGACAAACATTTATATAGTTTATCAGAAAAAAATTATTTGGGGGTGATTTGCTCTTTAAGAGCTTGTACATAAATGAAGATAAACTGTAAATTGCTTCAGTTCTGCATGGCAACGAACCAAGAATGATTACAAAACAGAAAATGCATTCAGATTCCTATAGTGCTTTAAGTCTAAGGTTTACAGTGACTTTATTCCAGTGTGTTCAGACATGTTTCTGAGTCATAATAACGTGGAACTTGATAAATCAAGAAGCTGCATCCTAAAATGTTTTTTCTTTTTAATTGTTGGGAATAAAAGAAATGCTGCAAAGGAAAGCATTACGTGAATACATGAGTCAGTGAGCAGATCATAATCAGGAAGCAGCTTTTACTGGAATAAAAGCCTGTTACTGGACGTAACACCCACACCTTTATAGACATCTCAGGGAGTTTTTGCTCCAAAAACATGACTGCACAAGGCCAGATGTCCAGCAGCAGCATTTTCAAAAAGGTTTAAAAAGTCATTTTTAGTGACTAGTTTTATGAACTTCAAATGTTTATTATTTGGTTACAGGGGTCATCATTCAGTTCTGGTTTTCAGCACCTATAGGTCAGCTCCGCACACTCGCCGGTGTCCATGCTGACCTGTTCTTCCTCTTTGGAACCATTCTCCTCCTCTTCCTGCTCCTCCTCCTCCACAAAAGCCCCCTCTTCTTGTGTAGGAAATGGTGATGAGGAGACAGAAGAAGGGAAATTATCATCACCTGAGATAAGAGTCTCTCCCCCTTCGTCCATCTTCCAGACTGCAGTAGGCATTGTCTCACTGTCCATCACTAGTATTCTGTCTAATGCCAAACGCTTTCCAGAATCTCCAAATAAACCATCTTCAACCTCTGCGCCTGTTTTACCCTCTTCCGTCTCTTTGTCCTCCTTAAACAAACCAAAATCTTCTCCTCCATTCAGACTTGCCTGTTCCTCCAAACTTAAACCTGCCTCCATCTCCAGGCCAGAATCTTTGCACGCACTGAGACTTGTCTCAAAACATGTCCCTATCTGTCCTCTGAGCCCTGCATCCACATGCTGGTCTCCTGTCAGCTCTGCTGCTTCTTTGGCCTGTCTGATGCAGTTGATCCACTGCTGTTTGTTGAAGGTGTCGCTGGCCTGGAAGCAGAGGGTCTGCAGCTGTCCTCCTGCACGGTACGACACCCGAAAGAAGTTCTTGGCTGAAAGTAAAAGTCAAACAGAAACCATGGAAGTCACAGAAGGTTATTAACATCCTAATAATCCTAATCCTAATAAAGGATTTTGTTTGCATCATGCCAGCTGACTCCCTCCTGCTGTAAATACTGTGTGCATTCGTGCATTATTGTGCTGCATGGCATTCATTTAAGAATAGCTGTTTTACTGTAATGTGGTGAAAGAGCTGCACAGACATGATTTAGCTGGATCTTCTACATTCATGTGGGGTCAATAGGTCACCATAAGCTCTACAAGGAGATTGTCAATGCTGCTATAAATGTTGTGTGCAGACAAAGAACTTTTGATTGCTTTTCCACAGTTCCTGTGGTCACTTTTTTAATAGTTTCACCCATTTCTTTCTAATAAAAATCTTGGTAAATATAAATACCCCACATGTGTTTTAGGTTTTCAGTTGCTTGTTCAACAAGAATCCGCATCAGAGCCAAACTATATTAATCTCACAGTTAAATGTTTGCACATTTAAATTTAATTAAGATGCAGCAATTATGGTTTATCTTGCCGATACCAGGTTCTGATTCTTGTACAGCTTTTATCAGAGATGATTTGAGTTGAGAAAATATCGACCCACAGCACAACGCATCCCAACAAGAATCTAACTCCGCCAACAGAACAAAGAAACTGTGGTCTCCAGCTTGGTACTGACTTCGCTCATTGTTGCTGAAGGCCCCTCTGATCGACCCCCCCACCCTCATCTCTCCATCTGGTAGGTCCTCCAGGTCCAGCTGACGAATGGGGATGGGCTGGCGGCAGAGCTGGTAACTGACTGGCTGGTTGTTGAGTGAGACTAACCTAGTGATGACCAGGACGTCCTGGAACAGAAACACATGGAGTTTCTGGAGAAGGAGACAGATAGATGTTAGGGTTTCTTAACATCTACCTCCACATATGACAGATTTAAATCCTTTAGTCTTCTAATCTTGTCCTAAACGTGTAAATCTTGTCTGTAACGTGAACTTACAGCAGATTAAAAAATTTTAATTTATGAGTGGAAAATATACTAACCTTACAGCAGGGGTCAAACATTTAGAGAACGAGTACATTTAGTCATAAACAGAAAAACACTGATGATAAAAACTTCGGGACATTTTATATTTTTCGAATTCTCAAAACCTTTGGTACCAGCAGTATACCACACACATTATAAGGTATATTTCTATGCAATTTATCTTAAAATGAGCGTTTTTCTAATTGCAGTGGATATAAATTACTATTAAACAAAATGAAGCAGCAGAACATTTATAATGCCGAAAAAAAAACATCTAACTGTTCTGTTTTACAATTTGCTGATTTAAAAATAATAAAATAAAACATGAACCTCTGAAGAGTATTTGTTTCAGAACCTCTGCAAGATGTTAGGTCCTTGGGTCGCATAGATTAAATGTGTTGAAGGTGTGGGACACTCATTTAATCAGTACATTTGCAGTTACCTCTAGTAGGAATGAATGCCTTGTAAGTCATACCCTGGGGAAACAAAGCCCCGGTGCACCAGTTTCAGGAACTAGCAGATTGCCAGAATAGCGCCAGAATAGCACAGAGCTTCAGATGCGCAACTCTGAAGTTTTACCTCCACAAATAACACAAGCCCGGAGGAGTTCTGCTGTGTGGTGGAGTTGCTAATGCTAACAGTTAGCTTCTGTTAGCCAAGACATTCTCTACTGTTTCCTGGACTCTAAACCAACAACAGCCTGATCCGTCATGAGTCAAGATGGGTGAGACCATGAATGTTAAGTGACATTTGATGTAGATCTGTCAGGCTTTTCTAATCCTAGAGTCTATTTTCTATCAGAAGGTAATGCAGAAGATAGGTGTAGGAGACTGTTTTCATGTTCAGCTTGCATGAAAAACTCAGAGTGACTGATTATAATCAGAAATATTAATTCAAAATATTTTTTCAGTGTTCCACACCTTTAAAAATAGTTGTAGAAAATGCAAAAATCTCCTCACAAGTCCTCTGTTGTTCTTCAGCTCTCCATGACAGCTGAGGGTCCTGGTCCGATCGATGAGCTCGTCCCTCTGTCCTTCCTCTGAGTACAGCAGTCGGTCCTTGTAGTACTGACACTCCGACTCTCCTGTCTGCCTGTTGATGTCCGCTACAACGTTCTGAACCATCAGCATCTGTAACATTTTCCCATATCGGTTAGCATCTAACAGCGATGGGCCTGTCTACGAAAATTTATGACTAAATTATTCCTTTTTGTTCAACTCATCTTAAGGTTAAAAACATTTTTTCTCACCGCCTCCTCCAGATGCTGCTGATCTGGATGGTCGTTGGGCGTGTGTTTCAGGATTTCTCTGAGCAGCAGCGGATATTTCACCAGCCGGCTGCGAGGAATGTCCAAGAAGTTCCACAGGTCTAATTTCCTGCTGAAAGGTGACTGGAGGCAGCGCTGCAAGAAGTCCTGGACCCGTCGATCCTGCTTCTTCTGGTCCAGCAAGGCCTTGGCTTTCACCTGATTACTGCAGTATGATGTGTAGGAGGAGAGGCAGGGCAGCTGTAGCAGGGACACGGAAACAAACTTACTACAAATTGTCTCTGACAACTTCTAATAAAATAAAATTAAATTAAATTAAATGTGAACTCAAAAACTGTAGTTGATCAGATTAACATACCCAGTCAGCCAGGATGTGTCCTACATGCTCTGTGGACCCATCAGGTTTTCTGGCATCTCTGAGCTGACTCAGCAGGTCTGGAGAGAGACCAAATATTTTATCATTAAACAGCTGCAAAAAAATTAGAACGGAAAATTTCATGTTTTAATGGGTTATAATTCTTTCTAACTACTGTTTAGTCTTCTGAAAATGTGAACTTTATTTCCTAACTCAGTGAATATTCCTGATAAATAATTCTGATTTCAAAATTCACCAAGACTATCATACATTTTTTTCTCTCCCATGAATGAGCAACACTACTGCATTTTTCTTTCAAACACACACACACACACACACACACACACACACACACACACACACACACACACACACACACACACAAAAATCACATGATTTATTTTTATGATTACTTAAGTGCTAAAAGTATTTTACCTCGTATCAAGCGTGACATAAAATCATCTCATACCTGAAAATTAAGACTTTACCCACTTGAAGATGTGCACAATAATTTTACCCTCATACTGATGCAAAGAGCTGCTCTGCAGAAAGACATGCATGTTTACTCTTCTCACCTTCATGCAGCGGTATTAGTGACTCCAGAGTACCGAAGATCTGGTTCAGCTCCTGCTCGGTCATGATGGACAGCTTCAGCATGGGGTCGTGATAGGCCTGCAACACACACACACACACACACACACACACACACACACACACACACACACACACACACACACACACACACACACACACACACACACACAGAAATTCAAACACTCACTTGAGAGTACTGAAACAGTATAATTTTGTAGTGACATCATCTCAGCCGGTCAAATTAATAGCGTTTACCTTTTTGGCCAACCTCAAATCCTCAACCAGGTCTTGTTCTCCCTGGGCCAACTCAAAAATAGCCTACGATCAAAACAAAGTTCAACAGTGTTTAATCCATCATCTGATGATAAAGGACAAGAATAGAGGCAGTTTGCATGTGCCAGGTTTTAAACTAAAGTCTTCATAATCAGCTTTTCTCTTCAGGCTCAGACACCTCATAAGTGATGGGCATGTTTAAATTTAAACAATTGAATGCAGATGCAGTTGGGAGATTTTGTTTTTACCTCCTGTCTTTTTATCTCCTTTGGACTCAGGGACTGCGTTGCTCCCAGTCGGACGTCAAACGTCTCGCTCCACAACTTGCTGTCACGTCGCTTTGAGGCGGGACCTGTTGCTATGGAAACGCGTGATGCAGTCATGTTGGAGGAAGGGTTGGGGAGCGTCACTGACATAACACGTGCCTTCATTATGGATGAGGTTGGAGGACGAGGAGGCGGAGGGGGAGGCATGGCTCTCTCTGTGCGATTCTCATTACGAAAAGTAATGGAGCGCTGCAAAGACAGAGAATAAACACGTAAACAACAAATAGTTTTACTTTCTTAAGCTTTTTGCTTCAGAAGCACAGAACACTTTCCTGCAGCTTGGATCAGTGTGCAACTTTTACACTGTTTAGAAGAAAAGTTAAACACACTATTTACAACAGTTTTATGAAGCAAGAGTGCCCCCTTTTGCCTGGTTATAGTACAGGTTTAAGGCCCCGCCCCCTCCATGTAAACAAATGGGATTTTCCTGATGAATAAAATGTTTCTCACTTCTTTTTTTCAGGTTTTGACTCTTGTTGATTTACGCATTTCTTACCTTGCTGTTGTATTTTTTAACATTGACATTTCTAATACATTTAGCTTTAATTTGTTATTTGATGCTCAAAAAGTAATCATGATTGTGTGTCGGCTGGAATTTCTGATGTGCAGACTGATTAAAAAATTACAGATGATTTTACTTTTCCACAAAACAGTCTTTTTATATGCCTGTGATTTTCAAATTTATCCAAGTCAATGATCATTCTGCTCAAAGTCTGGAAACATTTGTTGGGTTTACCTGGAGTGTCTGACCTATCCTCTTCAGAGGTGTGCTCTTGACGGGCGGCAGCAGGTTGACCAGAGACGTCACCTTGGAGATGGGCTTACTGCGCTTGGTGCTGGGCTCCTAAAGGATACAGCAGAGGTAAAACTGTTAATAAAATCTGACATAAACAAATTTAAATCAGACCCAGTATGGATCCCTGAAGGACACCACAAGACCAACAATTTCACCATGATGTCATTTAAAACCTCATTTAACCAATTGTGAGGTTTCAGTTTAATTGCTTTTGCTGAGTCAGCAGGACTACAGGACTTCATTCATTTATCTATTTATGAAGCACTTGCATAATACCAATCAAGGTAGTCCAAAGCAGTGGCGGTTTTACCATTAGGCATAGGTCGGTGGCCGCCTGGGCCCCCCCGGCACCCCTTTGTCAATGCCACAATGGACCATTCCTTTAAGACTCGATGCACAAACAGTAAGTGATTGATAGTCACTCCACTCCAATCCAGTTGGTGGCAGTAATGCACCAAATTGTTTTTTGCCAAGTGCCAATAAGACCACGAATAATAATAAGAAGAGAAAGCAGCAGAAGAAGAAGAGAGGCAGGAGCGTTCGTAACAAACTCGAAGCGGTAGTCAAAACATGAAGCATGAAATGGAGTTATCCTAGTGGTTCCAATAAGAGAAAGAAGCAGCTTGCTTTCAAAAAGCTTTTTTCTTCACTTCTGAAAATGATGTAATTTTTCAATGTAAACATCAAAGGAAGCACAAAGGAAAGACAATGGAAAATGTTTAAAGGAAAGAAAACATAGACCAAAATGGAAAATAGAAAAAACAAAACAAAAACAAAAAAACAAAGGCAAAAGCACAGGAGCACTGACAGGAAGAAGAAAGCAGAGCAAATATTGAAGGCACTCCAAGGGAGAGGAAGACAGGAAAAAAGAGGAGGACTAATAAAAAGGGAAAACAACTCAAGGCAGAAGAGGGGAGAGTTTCGCAAATCCAGTTAAAGGTAAGATTGTCAAAAATGTAGTGTAAGGGGGCCTCATGTTTGTGTTAGCCTTGGGCCCCCAAATAGCTAAATCCGCCACTGGTCCAAAGTACACCACTGACAGAATGCAAGAGAAGAGTCTTTGAAAGTCTGTAAAAAAGAGTGTAGCTTTAAAACACTGTAATGATGGTGCCAGTTTAACTTAGAGGGAGAATTGATACTGAAGTTTAGGACAAAAACAGAGAAGGCAGGTCACCCCTGGTGTTTGTTTTGTCCCCAGGACCACCAAGAGACCGTGATCAGCTGATCGAAGAGATCTTGAAGGGAAGTGTTTAGAAAGAAGTATATGGAGGACCTATTCCAGTGAGAACCTTCTAGGCCTGAACCAAGATCTTGCCTTGTGTCCGAAGCTCCACGAGAAGCAAGCGCAGATAGGAGACGCCAGGATAGAGATGTTTTCCCATCTCTTTAGTCCAGATACAAATCTAGCTGCTTTAATCTGAACTAACTGCACATCATAATCAAAAATTTACTCAGTTCAGCAAACGGAAAGTTGCAATAGCCCAGTCTGGACAAAGGTGTGGCCTTCAGTGTGATTGTATGTGACCTTATTATGAGAAAGATTTGGGCCTCTTAATCCAGGCAGGTGAGGCAGCTTGTATTTTATTTCTAGATCTTTAAGGTGAAATTTAACTAATTTATCTTTATTATCGTTATTCAATGAATGATGACCAACAACTGTCATCAGTAACTTCTTGTAGACAATTCCTGTCAAACTACTTCAGGGCTTAAATTGTCCAGATGAAGTTAGCATTAGTATTATTTCTTTCAGCAAATCAAATGTGGCAAAAGCTGATTTTATTTCTTCATTGTTGTATGTTGTTAGTATCTCGGGATCTTGTTCACGAGTGAGGGAAAGATGGAGCAGGAGATCAACAAGCGGATGAGAGCAGCTGACGTTTACCCCCGTCTCTTCTTTCCTAATCCGGAAACCAAAAATGTTCCTGGACAAAAATCTCACCTCCACTTGTTTTCCCATCTCACGGCTCTGTGTTCTGTTTCCTGGGTATTCCGAGCTAAAAGACCGTCCAGACACAACTACAGGTCTCTGCCCGGTCACCATGCTGATCACACCAAAAACCAGCAGCATCCAGACCTTCCTATGCTCCAAGAGATTATCTATGAATGTTCTCTACGTGGTTAAATGTCTGAGAGAGCAGGAGAGTCCAGAATCCAGCATGTGGTCCTGACTGGGATTAAGAGAAGGTCAGCGGAGAAAATAGATGAACATTTCTGAGTTCAGAGAAGACTGAAACAGTTTCCGTTTGAGTTTTCCAACAAAGTGGTTCTGTTGGAGGATCATCAGCAGGGGATTCACATACTGTCTGCAGAAATAATCCAGTTTTCAAAAAGAGCAGAGAGAGTCCAGAAAGCTCTGTTCCTGCAGACGAACCAGGAAAGGTCTGGATCCTAAACTGTGGAGAGTGATCGCTGCCACGACTAAGCTGGATCTATGACTCCTACCCCTCCTCCACCCCTCTGTTAGGTCATACTCTCTTATCACTCTCTGTATGTCACTGGTTCACTTATTCATCCTTTCCCCCACTTGCTCACTCATTTCCTTCCTTCTATTCTTTTTCTTGTATCTATTCTTTTCTTTTTTATTTCTTGCGCCACTCCCTTGACTTCCCTCATAGATGTGATTTTCACGATGAACTCATAAAAGGACCAAACCCCAGTAGTAACTAGATTGGCCCAACAGGATCAAAAGCTACGTCTCAATGAAGATTTGTTATAATCTAACACAAAAAATACTTGATAAACTACAGATTTGGCTTCATTAAACACCAAAAATGACCTCATCTGCTGTTTCTGGTAGAACAATACAGAAGAATCGGTCAGAACAAAAGAACATCTTCACATAAACCGATAAAAAATCACACTTTATTTCAATGATAGAAATATAAGGAGTCATGCAGCTGTATAGATAAATATAAATGTTTTACTCAGCAGTTTATGGTTCTGTCTCATTGTGACCTAAATGCAGCCACCTGCTGGAGGCGATACTGTTGCTGCTGGTGTTACTGGAAACTGTAAACACCAACTGGAGCCAGCATGATGGTCGCCTGCAGGCAGACACAACTGTGTCCTGGTTTTCCACCACTTTCCACATCGATTGCTGTGTGTTTGTGTGAAATGACTTTTAGTAATTGGGAGGGACTATTGTTAATAAATTAGCTTTAAGCAGCCGTTGTTTAAATGAACCCACTTATGCAAGCTTATCTGAAGCAATGTAAAAATCTTTTATTTTATTTATTTTTATATTTTTGCTGCACGATCGAATAAATATCACTGTGTTTTGACTTTTGGTCAGTAGAAGACTAAGACATCATTCTAAACATATTATTAATTTAATCCCATTTTTCAAATGGCTTTAAATCTGTATGAACATTTTTATATTGTGTGCAGAGAGCACAGACAACATTTTAGTCTGTAAAGTCATTTAAAAGAAAAAATAAATTAAAATTAGTAGTTTTTTCATTAATTATGTTGGTAACACTTTACAATAAAGGTCCTTTAATTAATGTTATTTAGTGCATCATTAAGCATTAATAAACAAAGAATCCCTTCATTAACACTCCCGATATTAACTAATATGTGTTTCTTATGGTCAGGACAAAGGTCTGGGGTCTGCTTACTTAGTAATGATAATAATAAATGATGATAAATGACCCACATTTTTATAGCACCTTTCAGAGTCAGTGGACTCCAAAGTGCTTTTCACTACAGTGTATCATTCACCCATTCACACACACATGGTGATGAGCTACGGTGTAGCCACAGCTGCCCTGGGCACACAGACAGAGGTGAGGCTGCTGAGCACAGACGCCATCAGTCCCTCCAACCACCACTAGCAGGCAAGGTTGGTTAAATGTCTTGCCCAAGGACACAACAGAAAATATGCTGTCTGGTGCTGGGATTGGACCTGCAACCTTCGGATTACTCAACAACCTGTTCAACTTCCTGATCTACTGCTGCATCACTTAACACCAACATTATGAAGCAGTTATTAATACTTTTTAAAATTGTTTATTAATGCTTAATAATGCAATAAGTAATGTCAATAAAGGTACCCTCATTGCAAACTGTTACTATTACGTTTTCTATCCTTTTGTTGCAAATTTCTATCTTGTTTAGTTTGTTTTTTATATATTTTTTTAAACTTAAAAGCCCTTAGGACAGGACTTCAATTAGCCTTAAAGAGACAATGTGTAGCTTTTACACTTAAGATCTGGAAATATCCTTCAAAAACATTGTTGAAGTACACAGAGCGCGGGTCTAGCGTCTTTGGGGGACACCATATTAGATGCCATGTTTCCTTCTGGCCGGCTCAGGGTCCTGCACCTGTCGATGATGTCACACTAGATGATTGACTGGACATACAACTTACGGAAGCTACGTTACCAAGTTCAAAAACATTTAGGTAGTAAGAAACAGGAATTTAATAACAAACTAACTCTTTCTAAAACTTATGTGAAAAAACAGAATCAGAAAAGAAATGCAATGTATTTTGGCCGAGTGGTATTGCCGTAGTATGATGACATCATCGGCAGGCACAGGACCCCAAGCAGATCCAGAAACTACAGTGCCAGAAAACTACAATCATCACTGAATTCTCTCGATGGAAACAACTAAAGGACCATCAGAGTCTAAGAAGTCGTGCCAAGGTCACATGCTTTCTTCTCCACAGGTAACAACAATTACCGTAATGTTTCTTTAAACTAGTGACAGTCACTGCAATATGGCGTAAAACAACCCTGAGATGTATGTACTGCTCCCTAGTGCCAGGAAATGGTATACTGCCACTTCTAAATGAACAATAAATAATAATAACCAGTAATTGCAACCATTTTAATGAATACTGAGTAAAATATTTAAGTATGAATGAGGGAATTAGTCAATACCTCTTTAAAGCTTGATGTAATATTATTAAAAATAATAACAATAATCTTTTTTATTTAAACACGTAATTATGTAACAATTTGATAGTAATAAATAAACTGTAGATTTCAAATATATATGTTTTAGAATAATTTACAAATGTTCTTTGTTCCTTCAAACTTACTTGATCTTCAGACACCCAAACCTTGGACACATTTTGTGTGTGGTGCTGCGACAGTGGCACAGAAGTTAAGTGCTCGCCCTGTAACCGGAAGGTTGCAGGTTCAAGCCTCTGTCATTGTGTCCTTGGGCAAGACACTGGTGGTGTTTGGAGGGACCGGTTTCACCTGTGTCGGCAGACTCGTCTCTGTCAATGTGCCCCAGGGAAGCTGTGGCTACAATGTAGCTCATCATCACCAGGATGGCAATGGGTGAGTGACTGATTCTGTTGTACAGCACCTTGGGGTGTTCCAGAACTCTAGAACGCTATATCACATACAGGCCATTTACCATTTGTGCAAGAAGTCAAACAGATAATGAACTTCAGTCAAATGAATAATAAAATTATGAATTCAAAATTCTTCCTGTAATAAAATAAACAAACGCTCCTGAAATCATAAAATAGTTTTTTGAACAAACAATCTGACATTTTTGAAGTGGAAATATTTTTTTCAGTTAAGTCATATCATTTGACATTAAAGCTATTTAAAAACAGAAGATAAAAAATTATTGTAATATATTTTTTTCTGTCAGAGTAATTCCTAAACCACATCGATAACTGTTCTTCCACCATGCCCCAGCACACAGGCCTTCAGCAGAGCTGCATTAATTAGTCTGGAAAACAAAATAAATCAATACGAACTCTGAAGCCAAAGAGAAAATAAACCCCAAATATGTCACAACCTGAAACAACCGTAGGATTTACATCCACAGCAACCAGTTAATTAGATGTGTGATCGGTGATTTTGTTTTTATAGGTTCTGAGCTGACCTGCTCTTTTAAAGAAAATGTTGTTGATCTGTTGAAGACAGCTGCCTCAACCTTTGACCTTTAGAATCAGATGAAAGCTTCCTGCAGTTGGAGCGAGAACACAATAAGTTTGTACTCGATTCACAGAAACAATAGACTGTAACTGAGTCCAGGTTAGATTATCTGCCAGCGCAGTTTTGAGCAAAGTCAGACTGATGGAGTGTTAGGTCCATTTGTGCCTTGGAGTGTGTTGAACATCCTGTGCTAGATGGAGCAGAAACAGGGAAACGCCCGGGAAGCAACGGACTGAAGCCACAAGGCTAAAAATACAGGAGCAACATGAGGTATATAACCCTCAGTCATAAATAATTATTTAAATGTATTATCAGTATTTAAAATCAAAATAATAGTAATTTCATATATTTTACATTAAAATGAACCCTATCAAAAGCTTAATTCTTCTCAGAGCAGAAAATTCAAACATCGATAAAAGCCTCGAATCAGCCAAGAAAACGTAGTTTATTTGAAGGACTTGATTCCTACAAAGTGAACAGATGTTTTCATGAAATAAAATATATAATAATAAATATAATAAATATTGTCTGTCTATCTGACAGTTTGGTCTACAATTTGCAAATTTTAGTTTCTAACTGTTGTTGAAACAAACACTAAAGATCAATAACAAAAAAAATCTGAAAACCAAAAGGGATGTGTTATTAATAATTTCATAAATAAAAGTTTGACAATAATCTCAAAATAAAATAAAACAGTGTTAAACCAGTGAAAACTCATCTCTAACTTCATTTTTATGAAAATCACACCAACAATAAAAATGTGTTGAGTTCATTCATTTTTTAATCTTTAACCCTTTAAATCTTTTAATATGAATTAATGATATAAAAATACAGTCTAAGAAATAAAATAGGTCCATGTCACCTGTAGATCCTCCAACAGAGGGCATAGACAAGTTTAGGATATGGATGGAAGATATGGCATGTTTATGATGAATTGTAAATAGCCTGTATTTGTATAGCACCTTTTTTAGGGTTCTACAACCGCCCAAGGTGCTTCACAACACAATCAGTCATTCACCCATTCACACACTGGTGATGATGAGCTACGATGTAGCCACAGCTGCCCTGGGGCTCACTGACGACAGAGAGGCTGCCAAACACTGGTGCCACCAGTCTCTCCGACCACCACCAGCAGGCAAGGCAGGTCAAGTGTCTTGCCCAAGGACACAACAGCAGTATTTTCTGGTGGGAGTCGGGATTGAGCCTACAACCTTCCAACTGCGGGACAACCTGCTCTACCTCCTGAACTACTGCTGTCCTCTTTAGGATTCAAATCCTGATGCTCCATCTGGAAGCTTTAAGGCCAGAAGTGGTTTGATGTGAACAAAAGTTAACAAGGGGTTCAAATCTTCAGTAGAGCATCTCTGAATGCAACACACGTCGTGCCTTGAGGCAGATGGGCTACAGCAGCAGAAGACCACACCGGGTGCCACTCCTGTCAGCTATAAGAACAGGAAACTGAAGCTACAATCACACAGACTCGGCAAAGTTGGACAATAGAAGATTGGAAAAATGTTGCCTGGTCTGTGAAGTCTCGATTCCTTCTGCGACATTCAGATGGTAGGGTCAGAATTTGGCGTCAACAACATGAAAGCATGGGTCAATCCTGCCTTGCATCACTGATTCAGGCTGGTGGTGGTGGTATAATGGTGTGGGAGACATTTTCTTGGCACACTTTGGGCTCCTTTATACTAATTGATCATCGTTGCAATGCCACAGCCTACCTGACTATTATTGCTGACCATGCCCATCCCTTCATGACCACAGTGTACCCATCTTCTGATGGCTATTTCCAGCAGGATAATGCACCATGTCATAAAGCTCCAATCATTTTAGATCTGTTTCTTGAACATGACAATGAGTTCACTGTACTCAAATGGCCTCCACAGTCACCAGATCTCAATCCAACAGAGCACATTTTGGGATACACACACAGACACACACACACCTGCACACGCACACACATGCATGCACGCACACACACAAACACACACACACACACTAATGCACCCATTTAGTTTAGTGAAGCTTTGCTTACGTTGATGTCCAGGCTGCAGAGACTGAGGGCATCTGCATCTCGGCTGGCCTGCTTTCTCTTTTTCTGCAACACAAAACAGCAGAAAAATAAAAACTGCATTATAGCTAGAATGCATGTGGGAATTTCAGCAATTTAATTGACATTACTTGGAATAATTTAGCATATTTTATTTTAAAAAAGCACAAAATGATATCTTCAAATCATGTTCTATAAACATTTAAACAATAAAGCTTCAGAATGACTCATCTGTTATGTTTGTATTACACCGACTCATATCTGAGACAATGAGTTGGTTTTTCACACTTGACTCTGACAGCCATGACTTACAGTTAGCTGCAGAAAGACATATAAACAAAATGTCCTTGTCTGCTGCCATGGTGATGAATAGAGGAAAAAACAACCACACAAACATCAGGAGGATGGCAGGACAGAGGAGGAGGAGGAGGAATTAAAAAAGGAGGAGGATGTTGGGATCTATGCAGCGGAGCGCCACAAAAGCAGGAAGTCTGCTGTTTGTTCAGCATTGTGTTGAGACTTTGTTGTTGTCCGGACGTCGCACAGTTTGGCAGACTTTACCTTTAAAGCACCATGGGGAGGAGGAGGGGCTTAGGGGCTTCAACCCATATAAGGCCAGTCTTCCTCCTCCATCACTCTCACCTCTTAACTAACAGAGACACAACATCTTTCAAATAAAACAAACATAAATAAGATGGAAAAGAATCATGTTGGAATAATGACTCCTTTTCATGTTCACATGGGATGTTAATGGGCATCAATAGTTCCAAAAATTCAGATAAACCAGATCAAAACTTGAGAAAACGTCCCCCAAAAATAACAAAGACCTGTACTTATGCAGCCTTTTAACACAGAACCTGTACCCTCACTTGTTTTGTCTTTGGTTCTGATGCATTGCCATTATTTCTGATCCGCCAAAATGACTGAACAGCAAATATATTTTAGGCTTAAATCTAGATTTTGAATTTTTTATTTTGATCCACAAAATTCAATATCAAAAAGAAACCAAAACAGCTAAATATAAATGAAACTGGGGCATAAATCAGTTAATGACTGTAAAACAACATTATAGCAGGATCTTTTTTTAAGGTTCTGGTTTTATCTGAAATGCACCACAGAAATCCTTCACCTGATCAGAAACTTACCTGATAGTAAATAAAGAGACAACAGCCCATCATCAGGACCAGATCTGCTCCTCAAACACACTGATTAACTCTAATGCCTCTTCTCGCCTTTCTTCTTCTCCTCTTCCTCCAGTTCTTCTTTTCACCCCAAAGTCACATTAGATCCCTGTCCCGTCCTCCTCCAATCAATTCCTCCAAAAGCGTCTCCTGGATCCTTTCAAGTCCTTTAAATCACCTCCTTCACAGTCACATTTTATTCCACTTTCTCTGTCTCCTCTAAACTTCACGTTTTGCTTTCCTCTTCCTCCAGTTTATCCTGCCTTCTTCTCCTTAACCTCCTCTCTTCTGGTCCCTTCTTGTGTTTGTCTCCTCCAGCTTTCTGCTCCTTCACCTCCTCAGATTCTCCACCTTCCTGAGTGGATCTACAGACCCTTAGGAACAGGAACCCCTTCACAATGTGGGTGTGTGTGTGTGTGTGTGTGTGTGTGTGTGTGTGTGTGTGTGTGTGTGTGTGTGTGTGTGTGTGTGTGTGTTCCCCACAGGACAAACAGGAAGCGACAGCCATCGAGTGGGGAGACAATTGTCTATTATTAGGAGCTCCAGGAGACTCGGTGACACTAGAAAATAATAACTCCTATTTATAAAAATAACACATAACATTTTAACTGATGAAGTGTCAGAAAACTACATTAAGGGTATTTTTTTATTCTCATTTCTTATTAATGCACATTAACTGGATAAGGACATAATGTTTTTATGTACGTTCACATATTTCTTTCTTCCTGAATTTTTTTTAACGTGTAACTTCTGAGGCTGCAATGAGTCTGTTTTTTCTGCTTTCATTACAACAATAAACTGAAACAAATTACGATGCATTTGCAGGAATAACTTTCAGCCATGAGTTCAGATCATTGACATATATAGAGGCTGTAGGCTACAGTTTTTTATAGTAAATTATGAATATCTTAAACCAGGCTATCCCTCCTGCATCCAGAAGCAACAGGTCGTGTACATTTTTACACATCCATCCTTGTTTTAAAGTATATTATCATACAGGTGGGTCACAGGTGAAATGTTGGGATTACCCCACCCCATCCCCATCCATAAATCGGTGGAACATGTTCTTACCCCTCTGAGAGACCAGCCATCACTAGAGAGGAGAGAGGATGATTTCCTCTGCAGCTTCCACCTGCAACAAGAAGAAAATGAGGGATACATTTTTAAGGGTTCAGATTCAAGCGTTAGACTATGAAAAAAAAAGTTGTCTCTGCAGAGAGGAAGCAGATGAAGTTTAGTTTTGAGAAGAGCGCCCCCATGTGGTCAGATCTGATCAGAACATCCTTCGCATACAAAGAAGTGAAAAGTAAAAGAGGCAAATAAAGTGATAAATTTAATAAAGTTACACTCATTCTGCAAAAAATGAACTCTGATTTTGTTTTTAATATTACAGAGAAAATTAAGACGTGAAGATATAATCACAAATCAAGATGGAGGAAAATTCCTCCCAGTTCACCAAAAATGGATCAAACTGCAGACACTGGGGCAAGTTAGTGATAATGGTCCTGCTCTGCTACCCTTGTTTGACCTCCTGCAGCATTTGTGTGTGTGTGTGTGTGTGTGTGTGCGTGCGTGCGTGTGTGTGTGTGTGTTGGATCAATAAGTCTTAATAATACACAGCTGCATCACATCTCCTGCTTTAAGACAAGTGTGTTTGATCAGAGCAACAAACAATAACTGGGTCTATTTTAGCATCCTGGCCTCCTGCTGCTGGCAGGAAAATTAGAAACAGGCGTTAAACCTTTTGAATTTCTGCCCTGGTTAGCGATCACTGCAGGTAAACAGACAACAGATCTGAAGGATGTGTTGATTTTCCAGAAGACACATGTGTGGGTTTTTTGGGGGGGGGACAGGAAAGTGATCTATCTGATGCAAGCTGTGTAACCGCCTCCTTCCCTCTTTGTGTTTAAGTGTGTGACTCATTCATTCCTGAGAGTTGTACAAATCATCCCACCCTGCTGCTGAATGCTCCGACTCAAACACACGTTTGTGTTGTTAGAACTTCAGAGCAACTGAAATCTGATCCTACAGGACGCACAGTCGTGCATGTCATAGACGTTCCTCTGCTCCAGCACATCTGACTCTAACAGAAGCAAGGTCTCATCAAAAGTCCACAACATGCAGGATCATGTAGCCTGCAGGAGCAATAATCCTCACCTGAATATGTTTTTACGGTCAGTTTCAGGGATTTTAACCATCAGAGTGGAGCTTTTACAGAGCAAGTATGTACAGTCTATGAGAGCAAGTGATTAATTATGTCACTAGGGATTGAAGGCTATTTTTAATAGCAACTTTTACAGCTTAAAAATAGCATTCAATAAAAATAAAAAACAATCATTCAATTGAAGCTCCAGACTTGATTGTGTTTGAAATATTTGACAAATAAGGAAAATCTGAGATGGAGAACATTGGTTTCTGGACTCGTTTTTCAGCTTAATTAACTAAAAACCCTAAAATCTGTGTCCGAAAGAGATCTTCAAATAACTTACGTCACAGATTATGTCAAATATGGAGGCTCTAATGCAGAATAAATAAGGAGAAATGCAAATAAATTATATAATTTATTTCACTTTGGACATAAGAAACTCAAGCCAGAAATTCAGTATTTTTGTTGTTGGAGGAAAAGTGAGTTTTAATCTTTTTCACCTGAACAACGTTTTTCTAGTTTTCCAACAACAGCTGAACCACATTCCTCCAAGAATCAGCAAGTCACCTAACTGAGCCTTTTTATGGCTGTGAGGAGGATTCACCTGTTTCACATTTTTGCATCAAATCTGGACTAAATGTTTCTTTAGAGGGTCCATAAATCCAGACTATATGACTTGGATAAACCAAAAAGTATACTATCATGACACATCTCAAGGCTTAGCTCTTTAACTTCAACAAAAGAAATAAAAGGTTAGAATTTTGTTTGTGTTTTTTCACCTCTGGGCATAAAATGTAACAATATTTTTGTAATTATTATTTTAATGTATCAATTATGTGAGATAATGCTGGTAATTAATTAATTGTTACATTGACATATTGTTTAGAATTTTTTTACAATAGTATTTTTTCCCCAGTTGCATTCGGTTCATGCTTTAATAAGAAAAAGGGACTAAAATTAGTTCCGTCAACCTGTGGGTTAAAACACTTATTCAGATCTCGCAAAACAAATTATTTTGAATAATTACTCTTTTATCTGTTTCGAAAGCTATTTGAACAACCTCAGTTTAGAGACATGGTGATTGGTTCTGATAATCAGCCAAGCTCAGAAATACAGTAACTATGGGACAAAAAAGAAAATGTCATAAAACCACTTATGAAGGTTCGTGCAAATGCTATTTTATAACCTACATGATTCCTTATTTGATGGTTATTATGAAAGATTATTTAGTTAAATAAAAAATATAAAGAGATTGCATCCAGTCTTGTGTTGTGGAAATCACAGCGCTCTATCGGTTTGGTGGGCGGGATGATGCAACAGAGTGGAGCAGCTATGATAGCACTGGCTTGTTTGGCATCAACATTGAACTTTTTAGACTTGGACTGTTCTTTGAGTCAGGAGCAGATAAAGGTACTTAAGTTTATTTAGAAAAAGGATGCATTTGCATCTTCTTCAAGAGCGCTGACCGGCATCCGTAGCAATGAGTACGTCACGCTGTTTGTTGTCCAATAGCATGTGAAGACCGTTTGAAAGACTACCATAGATTCCGCACCACAACTGATAGCCAATGGGCCATAGCCAGACTATATATTCATATATATATATATCTATATATATAGATATATATATATATATATCGGCTTGCCAGGCTACTAAATATTAACTGCATAGATAAGTTTGGAGAAATCTTAAAGGACATTTGCATTAACTGATTTATTAAACATTTAGTTGCTGACCTCAGTCAGACTAACCTGATTAGAACTAATCTCTGTTTCTCCAAACTGAAGCTGTTCAACGATATGATACTTTGGTTGAATTTGAATTGGTGTAACAAACCAATTAATTTGATTTATATCATCATCATCATCATTATTATAATTATTAGTAGTAGTAGTTCTGGTTTTAGACTTTTACTGTATTAAAATCTACTAAAACTGAATAAATCAACCTCTTATCTCTCTTACCTTTTACCCCGCCGACATCCATCACCTGCCTGCATCGGACTGCAGCTCCTCCCAAAAATTCAAAAACAAACCCACAATCAGCTGATTTTGTTAAACAACAGCTGTTTCCAGCCGTCGACGTCACACAGGTGAGTAAAAAGTAACGTTTATATATAAAAGTTTAACTTTAGGGTGAAGACTGAGCCGAACAACACGGTGAGTTAGATTCATGAAGCCTTAAAAAGCAAAGTTTGAGTTATTCTTTCCTTTTCCGGTTTTATACCTTTCTAAATAAAAGCTTTCTTAATCAAAGCGTGCGTATGCTAGGTCACAGGTCTAAACATATAGCCTACAAGTCAGAAAGGAAACGTAACTTACTTAGGCTGCTGGCTGAAACTTTACTTCAGGTTGATGAGAAAATAAAGGCGACCTCTACATAAGGCCTATTGAGATAAAACGTTTTATTAATTGGAACTTCTTGATTTTAGGCAATCATTTGTGATCAAAACTATGGATTAAACATTAATACACAAAAACCATGGCATCAACATTTCATTTATATAAATAAAATCATACAGACTGATGTGTTTTCATGTTTGTTTGTTTTTTTTTTGAGTAGGCTAAACTAGATAATGTTCTTCTAATTTTTAACTAAATGATAAAGCATGACATAAGTTTGTTCTAAAGACTTAAAAACTACAAAAAGTCAAATTTGAACATAAACTTTTTTTAGGACCAGGTAGAATTTTTGGCTCTTTATATCCATTCTGAGAGAGGTGGTATAGGCTATGCAGAGCCCAAGCACATAACGGTTTGACATACCTGTCACATTTGTGCAAAAACTTACCCCCAAAAATTTTTTAAACTTATTAAAAGGCAAATTCTTCAATTAGAACAAAAAAAGACATTACAAACAAACTAGCGCCATCCTTTTTTAAAGTTTCTTGAAAATGGAGGAACAAATTATTCAGCCTTTTTGCACCACAACTTTACCATTCCAAACATTGTTTTTTAACTGTTCCGTCACAGATGTTTGTGCTTTTATTTTGAAGGCTGGTCATTTCCGGGCTGGATGACTTTTCAGCTTTTTGAGTTTTGGCGGATTTTGTTGTTTTAAGCGTTGACGCCTGGCAGCTCAGGCACTGTAGGGCTGTCTGCTGCTTTTATGTCAGCCAAGATAAGAGTTCAGACATTCCCAAACCCAAACCAGTTAGTCAACCTGAAGCAGGCGATGGAAAATTTACAGCTAAGACAGGTTTTCTGTTCATCTCTTTAGAAATCATCACTCATCGGGTCACCTTCAATCTTTGAATAAACAAAATTTAAAAACTACTTTCTTCTTTCAGTGTCTCAAAAAACAAACGTGTCTTCTGAAACAGATTTATTGTGGTGCAATAAAACATTACATTTCCATGAAAATGACTAAAATAACAATCTAACTATACAAAATGAAATATTTCTGATCTGGGATGTTCAAAAAAATATTTACAAATAGGCCCTGTTAGATCTTCAGTCAACACACAGAAACAGTCAGAAAAATAGCGTAAATACTTTAAATAGCATAACTTGACGTTTTTGTTCAGTATGACAAAATAAATTGCAGCTGATGACTAATAAATGAAAGCCATAAAACTGGGATTTCAAGCTGGTTTCTGCCACTAGAATAAAGAACATGATTCAAATGAAAAATTAAAGCATCTCTGAAGTTTAGTCTGAAAAGTGAATCTTTAAATTTAGAATATCTTCTTGCGATTGAAACTTCACACTTCTGAAAGAAATGTTTAATAAAATGCCCTTATTTCGTCTGCTTCCTGCCATTTTCTAAAACATTTAGAAACACGTAATGCAAGCATATCGTGGGTGTGACCCTATCAGTTACACACGTTGATATTAAAAAAGGGATTCTTGAATAAAAAGGCTGAAAATTATTTAAAAAAATTATTTCTATCCACAAAAATTACACTTTTCCATCATGTTGTATCACATTATCAGGTTTCTCAGATTTATGGTAAAAGATTCTGTTGTAAGTAAGATGTTAAAGATGTGACTGATGACATTTTCTGTCAGTATCAATAAAACGTAACGTGACCTAAGGCGATTTCATCCTGACAAAGGTTTTTCCTGTTATGTATAAAAATATATATTTAGTATAAAAGTGGCCGGAATAACAAGTGTTTTAACTAGGTTTAGTTCAAATTGTTGACAAAAAAACATTTAAAAAGACATCCTGTTGTTACAAAATAAAAGCCTTTGAGTTATTAATCTGCTCAGGTTAGTTTCAGATACCGAACACGGTTCTTCATGTCTTGCATTGCTGCATCTGAAAGTGCACGAACCGACAGCTGGACTCTGCATCCTGCTTTGGTGCTGAAGTCTCACATGAAGCAGTCTTTGGTCTGGTCTTTCTACTCTGGTCACATTGAGTGTAAAATGCTCCAAGCAGAGCCAACATGGCCATATCATTCCCAGAAACAAGGGTTCCAGGATGCTGCCTGTACCATGGTTATCTGTGAGTGGTGTTCAGTGGTTACCATGGTTACATAAACATCCAGGGCATGTTTCATTATCTCTGTGCTCATCAGGAAGCATGCACAGTTCAACAGCAAATGATTAGGGGGATTACCCTTGTTGTCAGGCACAATCGTTACCATGGCAATGCAGACCCAGAATCAGTGATTAAAATGATAATGATAATGCCTTTAACGTCTTTTGGTTGTGTTTCCATGACAATGACAGCACCGGCTGGTACTTTTATGGTCTTCTGTTGGCATCACATGACCTGTCCATCACCTGAGTGGCTGCAAGCATCTCCTACAATGATGATGCGTGTGTGTCACTGCAGTCCAGCTGATGATGCAGCTCCGCTTTGCAAACAGTGCTGCAGCGGAGCAACGTGACAGTGGGCGGCTCCTCATCACCTGAAACACGTGCAACTCAGTGTGAGCGACACATTTAGTTGTTCATTTGGATAAAAGTGTTAGTAATAAATAATAAACTATGTCAGGTGTTGTAGCTTTACCTAACCCAGACGAAGATGACTCGCTGTCTGCCAGGGAGGCGGTGTCCACCTGGTCATGCGACAGTCCCTCCATTAGTGGAATGGAAAGCTCTGATGATGGGACGGATGAATCATATATCCCAGAATCCCGAGGAGGAGGGAGCTCTGGAGCTGAAGGATGCTCCTCTTCTGCCTGGCTGGAGACTGGACACACCTCCTTCTGGAGGATGGGGGGAGCTGATGAGGGGGAGGAGGAGCAAGAGTCTTCAGGTAAAACTCCAGATGTTCCAGTGGTGGATCTGAAAATGTGAAGAATGAATTAGTGGCATCATAATAAACTTTTAAACACCTAAAACACAAACCAGAAGTAAAAAATTCAGCTTTTAAGATAGTCTTACCTTGAAGTGGACTTTGGTGGCAGGTCTGGACTGGGACAAAGACCAGGACTGGGACAGGAAGCAGGACTGCAATCGGAACCAGGCGCCAGCAGGAGCACATTCCTCCTCGAGACTACGTCTACCCCATCCAACGACGGGGTCCTCTCCAGCACATCGTTCAGGACCAAACCAGAGTCAAACCTCTGCCCGGACTGAGGTGCAGAGCAGCAGGAAGACTTGAGATGGGGGTTTGGAACTGGGACAGGAGGAGGAGCTGGTTTTCCGGAGAACTCAGAGGGCCCTGCAGGAGAAAGCTGCTTTTCGAACCAGTCTGGATTCTGGCTGATGTGCTGGTGCATGTTGCAGATGGAAACGTAGAGCGAACGTCCAGATTTGCTCCTGAAGTAGTTCCTCCTTGAGACGTTGATGGGATGCTGCTCCTGATCCACCAAACCGGACTGACATGAATGGAGCCGAGTGTAGAGCTGAGGCAACTGGTCCATCAACTTAAACCTAAACCACGGGAGTAAAGAGTTTTGAAGCCACCGTGTGCTGGTTACTACCATGTGGTCTGCTGCTGTCGGGGGCGCACCTACCTAGGAGTCAGACTCAGCATGGTGGGAATGTCGTTTTCTGTCGAGTAATCAAAGTAGACCGCCATGTAGCGGCTCAGCTCCTGGTCCCCGCCTCCTTCACTCTGCTTCGCCAGACGCAGCTTCTCTGCGATCATGGCCACAGCCACTATGAACAGGTCACCATTAGATCCACCTGTTGGAGAGCTGCTGCTGCTGCTGCTGTTACCACGGCGACTGACTGGCGTCTTTCCCCTACGACTCTTCTTCTCCACATAGTATCTGCAGAACAAATGAGATGTTTTGAAAAGATACCAAAGATTAAAGGTCTACAAGAATGTTAAAAAATTACAGATCAAATGTTTTCAAAAGAAAGGAAGACCTGGAAGCCAAGAGGGAGCAGATGAAAGGGTGATGGAAGAGTAGAGGAGTAAAATTTGAAACGAGAGAAACTATTTAGAACAAAACTCAGCAGGAGTTTTATTACCATCTAGTGGCTACAGGTGGAACTGAACCTGAGGGTGTTTGAACTCACAAGCCTTAGTGTCTTTTAATTTCCTTATAAATAACATAGTTTATTATTTTAGACATTATTTACCGCAGGCCTTTAGAGCAGACGACGATGATGAGGTTTGCTTCGTCCAGCTGTCGGCTAAGCCATGACATCTGACCCTCCTTACACATCTCCAGGTGTTCCCACAAGTCCAGCACAACCTGAGCATGGTCAAACAAGCGTTTAACAACTCAGCGATAAATATGACGACATGATGACATCACAGACTGACCTCGCAGCCGCAGAAGTCCTGCAGGAAATAGGCGAAGCTCTGGATGACGCTGGTGTGTTTGGAACAATCTCTGCTGGAGTAACAGATGAATACTTTAGGACGGGGCCACGGCCGCTCGCTGTTCAGAGCCGCACTCTGATTGGACGACTCGCTGCTCTCCTCATCCAGCTGGCTGTAGATGTTTTCTAACAGTAGGTAAAAGAAAAATATTTGACACAAGCAGATTTTAGAGACAAAAATCCCATTTTGATTGAAGCTCCATGTTCTGCTGTTTCACCCACCTTGCTGCTTCTTTCGACACATCACAGTGAAGAGGGTAGCGAAGGCTGACATGATGACCATAGGCACTGTGATGGCCATAGCACGGATAGGCCCTGCCCACTGGGAGTGGACTGATGGAGGAAACAAACACACCCAGCGTGAGAAAACTGATAATAATCGGCAGTTTTTTTTTAAATATAAAAGTTTGCAACATCAAATATTCTTAAGGGATTTGGTCTGGATTTTTAAAGACTGAATAAAAGAAACTGCTGAGACATTCTTAACAGCTTTAAAACAGTATTATTTATGTAAAGTTTGCTATAGAGCCATACAATAAGCAAGTATCTTGTATTAGAAATAAATATTTCATGTGATTGACAATTTTCAATTCTCATTAAAAAGAGATTTTTTACAAAAGTCTGATGAGACTACCAGTAAAACATCCAATTAATAAAACCTGAGAATATTGAAATAATTTTCCACGTTGTTCTGATGCTGTCCAGTAAAAATATAATGATTTATCATTTTAGAGTAACTCTTTTTGGACTCTTTAAACATATTTAATAGAAATACCTCCTTAAGCAGCTGTAAAGGATGACATCATCATTTAAATCATCTCACCCTGACTGACATGGAACTGGGTTTGCCTTCTTGTGGTGTTGCTGTCATCTTTCAGCTAAAAACAAGACAATAAAGTAAAATCAGTGTTTTGTTAAACGCTAACTATGATTTGTTTTGCATTTCAACATCTGGATAGTACAAAGTAGAACCTAGTGGAACCCACTCGTTTATGTACCTCAATGACATAGGTTCCTGGAGTTACGTCCTGGATGATGCATGTCATCCTGACCTGGTTGATATCCTGCAAATGACAAAAGACTGAAAACAATGCTTTTTAATTTTAAGAACAAGAGTCTAGTTGGAGACGATAGTCTTCTCCTGTCCTTTTTGAACTCAAACCGAAGCCTTCGCCATTACACCTTTTGAGGCTGAAATCAAAATGTTGTGTTTGACATCTCAAAACTGTTTGTCCTGAAGGAGAAACGTAAAAAATGTCTTTGAACAAGTGGTGCTCAGTGTAAGAACGTGCAGCGTTGTCCCTCGTGTGCATGACTCATGGATGGGAGGACACAAAGACATGAAAAGCCAAAGCTGTTGGAGGGACATCAAAGAGGACGCAGCCAGGAGGAGGAGGAGGTAATAAAATGCAGCTCACCCCACCTTCGTGACTTTAAAAGGGAAGAGACAATTGATGTGATTGGACGTTGGACAGAAATTTCTCACCGGTTTGCAGCGCTGCTGTCTGAAGACACCGTCCTGCTTCAGTCTGTAGTACAGGTAGTAGAAGTGGAAGCTGAAGGTGGGCGGAGCCTGGTCAAAGGCTACATGAAGGTTTGATCCGATCTGAGAAACGTTCAGACTCTTTGGCTTCCAGACTGGAGACACAGAGACAAACTTAAAGACCAAATCCAGTGGACGTGTGCCGACGGGCGCCGATTCTATTAAACAATAATTCTAATTAAGTCAAGAAAGGTTTCTGAATCTGAGTTATGTTGTTTACATGTCTGTTTACTTTCACTTCCAGGAAGTTTTATGGTTCTGATGTAAAAAACAAAACAAAACAAAAAACCAGCGTAAACCAGATAAAAGCATCCAGATGTTCACCCCACATGTGGCTCTGCTCATGACGACACCATGGAGGAACTTACATGGTTTACAGACCAGGTGTTCTGATCCGAGGAGAACTTCACACGCTGGAGGAGGAAACCGACACGAAAATGTTCAGTTTCAAACTTTCTGATTCAGAAACTTAAAAAATGAGAAAAGTAGAATCCAACTCACAGTTGGTCCTGAGGAAGGACGGGGAGAAGAAACTTTCGTTCATCAGAGATGGAAAAGGAACGACGCGAACCAGGTAGTCGGTGTCAAAGGTCAAACCACTGAACGGCTGACTGCTCAGCTTCTGTGTGAGGTCACAATCATTCATAGATGTTATTTGTCAGCTCATTGTTTTGCTTTATTGTTCCTAGAAGCTTTTTGGCCTCACCGTGTTCCTGTAGGAGTAGTTGAGCTGTCGGGGGTCTTTGAGGATCAGGTGTTGACACTGTTTACCTTCTGGATTTTTGTCCTCCAGGTAAACACGGAAACCTTTAATATGCTCAATCCCTGCAGAGACAGAACAGGAAGTTCAGCGGCATCCACCTTTTCCTATCCTCCTCCTCCCTAGTCAGACCCTATCTCTTTCCCTCATCGCCTCTTTGATCCTTTTTTCCTCCTGCACTCCTTCGGAGTTTTATCTGTCTAATGTTTAAAGTTAGCAAGTTCAAATAAATCTGACAAATTTGAGTTAAATACAAGGGTCTTCAACTGGATTTGTTCAAGGGTCAGTTTCTTCCAACAGACACTGTTATTAACCCAAGCCACTAGGGGGCGTAAGCAACATATTAGGCTTCTTATTTGCACTTTTGACTGGCATTTCAAGCATACTGTGTGCCAAAAAGTGCTTGAGTTTTAGTTATTTTTCTCTAATGGAGCGCTTTATGTAACCCCATTTTACTTATTCAGCTTGTTTCCTCCCTTAATTGCTCTGCCTACTAACCTGCACGTATTGTTTACTTGTACATGTGTTGCTTTCTTCCCGTGAGCTGTTTTAGTCGAGACAGTTCTGCACTATTATAGTAAGAAGCACAAAAGGGAGATTCTAAGACCTGCAGCAACGGAGTTTGTAGTCATTTGTGATTAAAGTTTGTTTTTCAGTGTGTTTAAGTTGATAAAGAAAAAGGTAGAACATGCATTTTCTCTTTTCGTGATTCAGTAATATTGGGGGCTGGGTGGAAAGGTCTGGTGGTCTGGGTGTGGCCCGCGGGCCGCCACTTGATGTTCATTGCTCTAAAACTTTTCAACTTCCAGTCAATGAAATAAATAAACCATCAGTGACTCGATGACTTGGTTCTTTTTTTACATAATTTTAAGCTAATACAAGTAAATTTTTCTAAACACCTTTTCTAACCTCAAGTTGTTTTCAAATGAGTTAAAGCATTTAGGAACAGATGATCGGATCTTATTTCCTGTCCTTCTCATCCCTCCCATTACTCATTTACTCCTCCTCTCTCCTTCCCTGCTTATTCTCCTCCTCCTCCTCTTTGAAAACACATCTGTTTTGTAATTACACCTTCAGATACACCGGACATGTTTTTCCTATTAGCTCTGACAGAGAGTGAAAGAACAGGTTTTCCTGTCTTCAGGCAGATTTCTGAGCGTGTTTCTGTTTCTCTCTCAGGCACAAAGATTATTTGCATTTTAGCTGCTGGAGGAACATCAAGTGTGCCACCACTCAGTAGATGTCTACGAGTTTCTCTACTTTTCATAAAGTCTCATCATTTTATTAACGTGCTCAGAAGATGACTCCTGCAGAGGGCACCCGAGTTTCCATGATAATGTTAGAGATGTCAGCAGCAGCTGTATGCAGTGATTCCACTACAGAGGCAGTTTTAAATGTTCAAGTCAGACAGAAGCTTAAACACTGGAAAAGAGTTATTTATCGATTTGGGACTCAGATAACCAGATACCAGCACACAAAGATGTGGACAAAAAAACATAGATTTTAATTTAAATCGAGAATATTTCAAAAGACTTCAGGCCGGGGTAAAAGTGGCCACAAGAAGCATTGTTCAACTCAACAATCTGATAATGGAATTAGTGATCATGCAAACAAAAACAGTATGTTTGGGATATTTGGTTCCTCCCAAAGGGCTCCTGTTCGTGTGCGAGGGTGACATCGACATTTTCTAGAAGATTTCTGCCTCCGCCAGAAAACAACAGCCAGTTTTGTTACAGAGAGAAAGGGGGAGGGCTTTACCCTACCACACACACACGCACGCACGCACGCGCACACACACACGCACGCACGCACACACACACACACACACACACACACACACATGCACGCACACACACACTCCTTCACAGTCAAATCGAGGTATTGTTGTGTGAGATGTGATCCTGTTTCTCTCCAGCTCCGGGTCTGATCAAAGGGTAATTTTAGCTCTCTGAGGGGTTTACCGTCTCCCTTTTCCCCTCTCTCAACTTTCCCTCCTTTACCTCCAAATCCACTTCAGGTAAACAGACAAGACACCCGGACAGGTAACAAGACAGGTGAGCGGACAGGCTGTACCAAGGGGACTTGCAGACCAGTGGACGACCACAGCGGCCTGATCCTCACAGG